>NC_143042.1:34912500-35112500 GCF_057628025.1 Oncorhynchus mykiss
GGTTGGATGGGAGCGTCGCTGAACAGCTATTTTCAGGTCTCTCCAGAGATGTTTAATCGGGTTCAAGTCCGGGCTCTGGCTGGACCACTCAAGGACATTCAGAGACTTGTGCTGAAGCCATTCCTGCGCTGTCTTCGGTGTGTGCTTAGGGTCGTGGTCCTGTTGGAAGGTGAATCTTCTCCCCAGTCTGAGGTCCTGAATGCTCTGGAGCAGGTTTTCATCAAGGATCTCTCAACATCCGCACAGCATGATGCTGCCACCGCCATGCTTCACCATAGTGATGGTGCCAGGTTTCCTCCAGACGTGACGCTTGGCATTCAAGAGATCAATCTTGGTTTCATCAGACCAGAGATTCTTGTTTCTCATGATCTGAGAGTCTTTAGGTGCCTTTTGGTAAACTCCAAGCTGGTTGTCATGTGCCTTTTACTGAGGAGTGGGTTCCGTCTGGTCACTCTACCATAAAGGCCTGATTGGTGGAGTGCTGCAGAGATTGTTGTCCTTCTGGCAGGTTCTCCCATCTCCACAGAGGAACTCTAGAGCTCTGTCAGAGTGACCATCGGGTCACTCCCTAACCAAGACCCTTCTCCCCCGATTGGTCAGTGTGGCCAGTCGAACAGCTCTAGGAACAGTCTTGGTAGTTCCAAACTTCTTCCATTTAAAAATGATGGAGGCCACTGTGTTCTTGGGGACCTTCAATGCTGCAGAAATGTTTTGGTACCCTTCCCCAGATCTGTGCCTCGATACGATCCTGTCTCGGAGCTCTACAAACATTTCCTTCGACCTCATGGCTTGGATTTTGCTCTGACATGCACTGTCAACTGTGTGACCTTATATAGACAGGTGTGTGCCTTTCCAATTCATATCAAATCAAATTAATTGAACACAGGTGGACTCCTATCAAGTAGTAGAAACGTCTCAAGGATGACCAATGGAAACAAGACGCATCTGAGCTCAATTTCGAGTCTGAATACTTATGTAAATAAGGTATTTGTTTTTTATTTGTAAACATGTGCAAACAGTTCTAAAAACCGGTTTTCGCTTTGTCATTATATGTAGACTGCTGAGGATTGCTGAGCATTTTAAAGATTGTAATCCATTTTAGAATAACAAAACGTAGAGGCACTATTTTATTTCTTAAAACCATTATTTACCTACGCCAGTCAGGTAAGAACAAATTCTCATTAACAATGACAGCCAACCGGGGAACAGTGGGTTAACTGCCTTGGCGTATTTTTACTTTGTCAGCTCAGGGGTTCTATCCAGCAATCTTTCGGGTTACTGGCCCAACGCTCTAACCACTAAGCTACCTGCCGCCTATAAGGATGTTATATCATTTTACTATCAGGCACACAATCTCAAATGTCAAGTGTTAAATAGCTATGTTTATTGCCCTTACACTATGTTCAAGGTGGTAGCCTACACAAAAAATGGAGGAAAGAGGGATGTGGTGTCCATCACACATGGACCTTTTCACTCGTTTTAGAGCTTCTTTCTTATATTTGGAAGAACTGGTAGATCCAAATATTTAAAAAATATTGAGCAACTTTTCTCTCTCTGTCTTTGCTCATTTCTGCCAAAGATCAGGTTGCAACATTTTTACATGGGTTTTGCGCACGCTTCCATGTGTTTTCTTTCGAGTGTGTCGGTGCCTATTACCCAAATAATGCAATAATCATCGGTGGGTTGTGATGAGAGGAGTATATCGAGTCACGCGTGATATTCAAAACAAAAGCATAATTCATGTCCAGGCTTTTGAGTCACTTCCTTATGTGAATCCCCATCATCATATTATATCTTGTCGATACATAAAATGCTGAAAAATAAGCCAGATACGTTTTTTTTTTAACTTTCGCTTTTTCAAATGATCAACAGCAGATGGTTCGTATGAAATACCTGTGGTACAATCAGTAGCCTACACCCCTTTGTTGATAAATATTTATTTGAAGCTTCTGATGTGCTGACCATTCTGAAGAGGCGTCTCGGGATTTGCCCTAGAATAAACTCAAACTGATGTACAACATATTTCCACCAGTCACAGTGCGTTATTTCTGTCCAAAATTGCGCAGTTTAAAGGAGGTGTGCTGTGCAGACCAATCCAAACCTCGGGATCTATTTGCGTCACTCGGGGGGAGGGATAACAGAGAGGGGCTCGGTCTATAACTACGCCGCTGACTAAACACTGATCAGCGAATCGAGCGCCAAGGCATTTTAACAGTTAACTGAAAGACTACTAAACAGCTCAACGGTTTTCAACTGAAGATTGTGACCGTTTAAACGATATAACTTTATTATAAATAGGCCTATCACTTTAATGTATTTATTTTAAGTTTACATTTGTAAGGATTGTTTTCCGCTTGACGTTTTGCCGCCAGACAAGTCTATCTGCTGCAGTTACATTAAGCCAATTGATAAATCGCTGCTTTTGAGAGGATTCAAGAGACATTACATTACTTTATCATGTTTCCAGACTCAAGCACCGGGTGAGTAGCATAGACTATTAGCTAAATTTAATTAATTCCTTTCGTGTTCTGGACGCGCTTCTCACATTGTTATGCGGGCAAGTGCGTAGCCTAATAGGCAATTGCATCATTATATCATTGTATTTACTAACAGTACTCATCCGCAACTTGTATTCAATGTGGTGCTACTGTAGGTCTACCACACATGGTCAACTGTGCAAGTGGAGGATATAGTTGTGTGCGTGTGTGTGTGTGTGTGTAATTTTAGATGAAACACCAAAAATGGATTTGTGTGGATCGGACGAGTCACATGCGATTGGGGCAGCAGAAAGAATTTGATATTTTCATTGAGATTAAATGATAGTTGAAATCATGTTATCGAATAAGAAAAAAAATATCCTCCTGTGTGTGTGTCCTTGGGAGATTCGACACTATGGAGCCTCACACTCATTAACACACAGACTTAGATTATTGCTCAAAGGACACACACACTTCAACTTCCCATAGACACTCTGAAACACCCCGTGGCACATCAGCTATGTGTCGTGATCGCATTGACTATGACATCCATTTGTTTTATTATAAAGTATTACTATAAGTAAATTATATTCTAACGTCTATCTCTCTTATTTCTGTGAGTTTCAGGTACAGCTTCGAGGACTGCAAGGCCACAGCAGACTGGCTGTTGGCCCAGACCTCCGTTCGCCCCGTGGTTGGCATCGTGTGTGGTTCAGGAATGGGAGGACTGGCTGACATGCTGAAAGACCAAGTGGCATTCAACTACAAGGACATCCCCAACTTCCCCCAGAGCACAGGCATGTAGTAGTAGTGTATATCTGTCTACTTGTTTTCTTATTTGGTGAATCTGCATTGCAGATGTACAGGGCAAGGTATATGGGGTCTACGTTAGCCATGTTACCTAACCAGGGAGAATTCTGGGCTCAGATTATAGCCTATGAAAAACAGCTGCACTCTTAGGAAAAAAAGGGTTCCAAAAGAGTTCTTTGGCTGTCCCCATAGGAGAACCCTTTTTGGTTCCAAGTAGAACCCTTTTTGATTCCAAAAGGGTTCTCCATAGAAATCACCTTTTTCTTCTAAGTGTGGTTCTATAAGATGTTTTCTGATTGGTTGCTGTGCGTCGTCAGTGCATTCTAATTGGTTGTTGTATGTTACAGTGCATGGCCATGCTGGACGCTTGGTGTTTGGGACACTGAAGGGAAGGCCATGCGTGTGCATGCAGGGACGCTTCCACCTGTACGAGGGATACGCCATCCAGAAGGTATGTCTGTCTACCAACATACCATGTAGAAACTGTAGGATTCAGACATATGGTGTTCTTCTGGATTACTTTAAATGATAGGTAGAGAAGATGGATTCATTATTATGCCTTTCTTGACAACAAGATGAGTCAGTCAAATACACAGGTAAAATATAAAATATACCATACATAGAAGTAAAGAGAATAAAAACACATAGTATTAAATCAACTAGCCCAGGTATTCCCAAAGTGGGGTACGCGCAATGCTGTCGTGGGTACATCAAATATATATATTTTTTTCACCACATTTTTAAACAGTACATTCATATTTTCCAACGGGGCTATACATTTGGGTGATTTTTTTATTCTTCCCTGTGTAGCCTCATTTCACTGCCCAAAATAAAATTAAACCATCTAGTGTTCAGCGAAATAATAACACAATGTCAAATACAGGTAGCCTAGTCAAATAATTAACATCCAATCACGTTACTCTTTCACGGGAAACCTTCACTCTTGCGCAGACATTTAGAAACGAAACATAACCATTTGAAAAATAAGCCACCGGAGGTTTTGGAGTGAAAATAAAGACGACTTTCGAGTAGTAAGACGTGTTTAAAAGCAACAGATACCATTAATAAGAAAGGGCTAGAAGATTATTATATGGTGAGCTACTGAGTGGCGAGGACAGGCAAGCCCCATACTTTTGTGGAGGACAGTCAAAAGTTTATACACACCTACTCATTCAACGATTTGTCTTTATTTTTAATATTTTCTACATTGTAGAATAATAGTGAAGACATCAAAAGTATGAAATAACACCTATGGAATCATGTAGTAACCAAAAAAATGTTAAACAAATCCAAATATGTTATATTTGAGATTCTTCATAGTAGCCACCCTTTGCCTTGATGACAGCTTTGCACACTCTTGGCCTTCTGTCAATCAGCTTCATGAGGTAGTCACCTGGAATGCATTTCAATTAAGAGGTGTGCCTTGTTAAACATACATTTGTGGAATTTCTTTATCTTATTGCGTTTGAGCCAATCAGTTGTGTTGTGACAAAGTAGGGGTGGTATATAGAAGATAGCCCTAATTGGTAAAAGACCAAGTCCATTTTATGGCAAGAACAGCTCAAATGAACAAAGAAAAATGACAGTCCATCATTACTTTAAGACATGAAGGTCAGTCAATGCGGGAAATTTCAAGAACTCTGAAAGTTTCTTCAAGTGCAGTCGTAAAAACCATCAAGCGCTGTGATGAAACTGGCTCTCATGAGGACCGCCACAGGAAAGGAAGACCCAGAGTTACCTCTGCTGCAGAGGACAAGTGCATTAGAGTTACCAGCCTCATAAATTGCAGCCCAAATAAATGCTTCAGAGTTCAAGTAACAGACATCTCAACATCAACTGTTCGGAGGAGACTGCGTGAATCAGGCCTTCATGGTCGAATTAGTACAAAGAAACCACGGACACCGATAAGAAGTAAAGACTTGCTTGGGCCAAGAAACACGAGCAATGGACATTAGACCAGTGGAAATCTGTCCTTTGTGAGACGCAAAGTAGATGAACAGATTATCTCCTCATGCGTAGTTCCCACCGTGAAGCATGGAGAAGGAGATGTGATGGTGTGGGGATGCTTTTCTGGTGACACTGTCAGTGATTAAAAAGAACAGCATTGCTACAACAGCATTCTGCAGTGATACACCATCCCATCTGGTATGTGCTTAGTGGGACTATCATTTGTTTTTCAACAGGACAATCACACAACACACCTCCAGGATGTGTAAGGGCTATTTGACCAAGAAGGAGAGTGATGGAGTGCTGCATCAGATGACCTGGCCTCCACAATCACCCGACCTCAACCCAATTGAGATGATTTGGGATGAGTTGAACCGCAGAGTGAAGAAGAAGCATCCAACAAGTGCTCAGCATATGTGGGAACTCCTTCAAGACTGTTGGAAAAGCATTCCAGGTGAAGCTAGCTGAGAGAGGTGTGTTGAGTGTGCAAGGGTGGCTACTTTGAATAATCTAAAATATATTTTGATTTGTTTAACACTTTTCTTTGGTTACTACATGATTCCAGACAATGAAAAACCCTTGAATGAGTAGGTATGTCCAAACTTTTGACTGGGAATGTATGCGTGTTCCAGATCACCCTGCCTATGCGTATCTTCAGCTTGCTGGGTGTAGAGACGGTCATGCTGACCAACGCTGCTGGCGGTCTCAACCAGGACTTCAAAGTGGGAGACATCATGATCATGAAAGACCACATCAACATGCCCGGCTTTGCTGGCAGCAACCCACTTGCTGGAGCAAACGACGACAGGTAGGCTTGGCAAGTGTGTGTGTGTGTGTATGACAGAGAGAATTTTGTTTAACTTCTTTACGCTCACAATAGTTATGTGTAGGGATACACTGATATTGTCACGACTCCGACCGACGGTGGCTCCCCTTCCCGTTCGGGTGGCGCTCGGCGGTCGTCGTCGCCGGCCTACTAGCTGCCACTGATTATTTCCTCCCCCTCCTTATGTGTTTATTGAGTGCACCTGTTTATTAGTCAGCCGGCCCGCCTGGTTCCTTGTGCGGGATTAATTATTGTGACCTTCTGTTTTGTGTAAACTTGTGTGCACGTCTGTGGGTTACGTGTTTTCCCATTTTCGTGGGTTTTGCTGGACAGTTTAAGTCCCCCTGTTTGGGGCATTTGTTTTGTTATACGCCCTGTGTTTTCGTGGGGTTGGCTTATGTTCGCCGTTTTTTGTGCATTAAAGTAGCACTCCCCTGAACTCTCTGCTTCCTGCGCCTGACTTCTCACCCACTACACTCAGAACGTTACAGATATGACATTTTTGGCCGATACTGATATCCAATATTTTCCTTGCCATAAAACCCGATACCGATAACCGCTATTTAACACTTTAGTGGCCTTTTAAGCATTCTAGTACAGTGAAATAGTTGAAACACACACACGCACACTAACCAAAAAGTTATTTTGTTGGCATTCACGTCTGTCCCCATTACCAGTAAAACATAATCAAAACCTATTTCTTTCACTTACCTGCTGTGCTGTTTCATTGTTCGTTTGTTCAGTCGTTTCCTTCTCAACCAGGATTTCATCATACATGTCAAGCAGTGAAGTTTCAGCTCCGTCTGTCCGTCTGTGGCCTCTCTTCCTCGGTGGGCACTGTCACTGTGTCCGTTTCCATCTTGTCCAGCTGTGTATGTAACATTTCACGTAAACCCTGTTTCTTGTCTGCGTCGAAGTAGCGGTCCTTGTACCTAGCATCAAGCATGGTGGCGACACAGTAAAGAGCCTCAGAGAGAATGACACCTAATCGCTTGGTCACAAGCGTCTAGTAGAGGACTTTTTTCAAGTTTGCATCCCACGGTCTGTCTGCAGTTTTGTTGAGCAGGCGTTTCATCGCCATAACATCACGTCTGCTGCAGACGTAGTTGATGAGCTTATTTCTCGAGTCAGTTGGTCGAATGGAGCTAGGAGTGTGTTCATGATTCCAAGTTTCAAACATGTTCTCAAATGCCATTGAACAGAGGTAGAGAACCAGGACATTCTTGAGCATGCAATACGGCTTTACTCAGTACGAAATCCTCATTGACCCACTGTGCTGTCAGACTCTGCATGCTCATGGGGCTGACATCGCTCGTCCAAATGTCGGTAGTGAAGCTAATAAGAGTGACGCTCATAGCAAGTAGCTCATGGAGGTAAGTTTCAACAATACAGTGTAACTCCGGAAGGGCAACATCTGAAAAATAGTGGCTACTTGGTGGTGTGTACCTGGGCTCGAGGTGCTTGACCAGTCGGCGAAAGCCAACAACATCCACGACAGAGAACGGTTGACTGTCAAGGGCAATGAATTCCATTATCTTGGCATTAATGGATTTCACCGTTGAAATGTTCTTGCTCTTTCAAATGACTGCTCGACTTGAACTTGTTTAGTTGTTGGAAGTGTGCACTTTTGTTTTTATTCAGCTTTTTTTTCTAAGTAGTCACTGAACTTCTGGAGGGTGATGCACTTTCAAATGAGTAATTAGGTCTGTGGTATTGAAAGATTTCACTTTCTCCCGTCCTCGGGAAATAATAGCGGTGTAAATATCTTCCTTTGAAACACCAAAACAGATCCACACAGCAGACATTGTGGGCTCGGTTAGGAACGCCGTGTTGCACGTGTAGCGCTGTATTTTTCATGGCGTCATTACGTCATCTACCTACGTTATATAGGTATGCACGTCATCTACCTACGTTATATAGGTATGCACGTCATCTACCTACGTTAAATAGGTATGCACGTCATCTATCTACGTTATATAGGTATGCACGTCATCTACCTACGTTGTATGGGTATGCACGTCAGCTTTGACATCGGTTT
Organism: Oncorhynchus mykiss; assembly: GCF_057628025.1. Classification (NCBI taxonomy): domain Eukaryota; kingdom Metazoa; phylum Chordata; class Actinopteri; order Salmoniformes; family Salmonidae; genus Oncorhynchus; species Oncorhynchus mykiss. Next base: position 34,920,599 of record NC_143042.1, read on the forward strand.
TGCACATCGGCGTTAAACTAGACATTCCAATGTTGGCATTTTTAGCTAATATCGGCCCATTCCCATATGCTTACCTATATATCTTGCATCTCTAGTTTTGTGGCATTGAGGTGTAACCATCTCTCCCTTCCTCCCTCTCTCACTTTCCTAGGTTCGGTGTGCGATTCCCCTGTATGTCGGACGCGTACGACAGAGAGCTGCAGCAGCTGGCTGTGGATGTGGGACAGGAACTAGGCTACGGTGACTTCCTGCGCGAGGGCGTATACTGCGTCCTGGGCGGGCCCTCATTCGAGACCATCGCGGAGTGCCGCCTGCTGCACAAACTGGGAGCTGACGCTGTCGGTAAGTCTCATCTCCACCGTGCCTTCCCCTAGTTTTAATCACAAGACCGCCTTAATGCTCCGTTCATTGCATTTGACATATTTGCATATTTGACATTTATATTTGACATTTGACATATTGAACTCAAAATCTTCTCTCATATTGAGGAAACATAACTGATGCGGTTATCAAGCGTATTTTCCCTATGTCTGTACTGCTCTAACGTTCTTTCTCTCCCTCTCTCTCAGGCATGAGCACGGCTCACGAGGTGATCGCGGCGCGTCACTGCGGCATGCGTGTGTTCGCCCTATCCCTGATAACCAACAGGGCTGTGATGGACTACGACAGTGAGGAGAAGGCCAACCATGAGGAAGTCCTTGAGACAGGCCAGCACCGCGCCATCCAGCTGGAGAAACTGATCTCTACCATGGTCACCCGCATGGAATACAACAACACCAATGCCTAAATGAACGAATGGAACCAACCACCAAACTCATCGAAATAGAATTCCTACAATGGGAATCCCATTTAAGACAATGGGTGGACTGGCGGCCATTTTGAGTGTACCAATGAAGTGAAATTACCTTGGTCTGAGGTGCAAAACCCATTCTAGGAATTCAATTTCTATGGTAAAACTGGCTCTGGATCAGTAGAAACCGACCGCCTTGAAGTTATGAAACCCAATGACCTGCTTTTGACACAAGATTGCCTGCTCTGAGAGCTGTGTGGAACAGTCACTTACTGGCTGACCTCTCACGCTCACAGTCCCTCTTTTTAAAACATTCTTCCCATTTTCAAGACGATGGTGTACATTCCTGTCATGCGCGACTCTACAGGCTGTCTCAAAAATGTTTATCGTTATTATTATTGTCTATTATAAGTTGATAATGTTAACTTAATATTGAGCTGCATGTGTAAATGTCTTGATTTAACTTAACAATGAGAAAGCTATCGATCTGCTGTACATGTCTTTTAACGTATGTATCCTGTCTAATGTACATTAGTTGTTGACATAAAGTGTTATTTTTGCTCTTGTTCTTTTTTTAATATGAATGTGCTTACTAAAGTTTATATTTATTAATGTGATCAAGTCGATTGGAGGATTTATTGGTTAATGATACCGAAGATTGTCTATTATAGTAACAAGATAGTCAAATGACCGCTCTAACAATGGAAATAAATGTTCTCAAAGATGGAAGGCAGACGGGAGGAGGTGAGATCAGGTGGGACCATTCTAGCCAATGAGAGGGCATATACGCATGTGAACAACAGTAGTTTTTCTCAAAGTGGCCTGAATGCCATCACTTACATCAGTACATCTGTAACAGCTGAAACATTATGAAACTTCTATTCGATCAAATACGCTTAATGTAAATCGACACACTCTCATAGACCTCCCCACTTGGGTCTATTTATCACACAGACAAATTGTGGGCGGAGTAAATCCTCTCGCTTCGCCTTTTCCCCCCTCTACTCACTTGTGTGAATTATAAGTTCAGAAAAGTTTGAGGAAGAAACTTGGGAGTATTCTTCGCGGGTTTATACATTTACAATGGGACACATTCCATGAGTCTGATATTGATTTTTGGAAGAGATGTTAGCTTTGCTCAAAACCCAAATTATGACATATCCACATGAATATAATTGTATAATTTCCTGGAAAAGTTTATTGAAGTTTTGTATAGATAGAAATGGAAAAGGTACATAATTCCATAATAAGAGTGAGCGTAACACAATTCCAGAGTGCGCACTGTAAACAACAGTTGTGATTGCATAATGCATATAAGACATTTTATTATCAACCTACACAGAAAAATGGCAACTATAGAATTGAATGTCATGGCAATAAGAGTGTCATACTGTTTCTGGTTCCCTCAGTCTATTTGGCAAAATGTCTCCAACTGTACTTTTACCCTCCTCCATCCATGAATACATCTGACATTACATGCGATCAGGTTGATGCCTGCTATTCCAATCAAAAATCAGTCATCGCTTATAACCTACATCACAAATACTAAAATACAAATAGCCACTGGGCACACACTGGTTGAATCAATGTTGTTCCCATGTCGTTTCAATGAAATGACGTTGAATAGACGTTGAATTGACATCTGTGCCCAGTGGGTAGTTTCATGTTCCCCTTGGAACACTAAACTTTTTTTTTAAATAAAAAGCTGGGATATCCTTGAAGTGTCTTTGGCATCCATTAAAAATGAGGATATCAAGTTTTGAGTATGCGGCAATACAAGGATATTGTGGGGGTTTTCCCACTGAAAACTACTGACATACACGACTTCTAAAACAAATTGTCATGCCGGTGATTCAATCCTCTAAGGATGATGAAGTACTTCCAAATTACAATAGCACTTTGCCTTCTTTCTCAGCAGAGAAAATCCTTTTGACCCAAACTCCATGCCAACACCACCATTGCCTATTCCTGAAACACAGGTCACAAAATGGCTTCCAAAAGGAACGTTGAAAATATGACAAGGCAATTGTGAAAATTGGCACAAGATGTAAAACAAAAACTTTAGGAAGTATCCTTCCTATCCAATAGGAGGCCGTATCAAAATTCCCTGCCGTCTTCCTCTATGTTGTGGCGCCATGTGAGTAGAGTTGTCTCCCTCTGTTTCTAAGGTAACAGGCAATGTTTTGGCACATGATCCCCATATTAAATGTTGTAAACATTACTCAAGTTTTTTTTATTTTTTATCCATGGATCCCTGCAATGCAGAGAGGAAGAGCCAGAGAAAGGCACTTCTAAAATCACATTAGTGTAGTCTGGTGCAATAACATCAGTGAGTCCATCATCTTTAGGCAAACATGGTCAGGGTGATCCACTGTAGACAGAGAGGAGGGGGAGAGGTAGAGAGAGATGCAGCGAGAGAGTACAGAGGAGGGGGAGAGAGCACATAGTCACTTTAATAACTCTACCTACATGTACATATTACCTCAACTAACCGGTGCCCCTGCACATTGACTCTGTACCGGTACCCCCCTGTATATAGTCTCGCTGTTGTTATTTTACTGCTGCTCTTTAATTACTTGTTACTTTTATTTCTTATCTGTATTTTTTTTAAAACTGCATTGTTGGTTAAGGGCACGTCAGTAAGCATTTCACTGTAAGGTCTGCACCTGTTGTATTCGGCGCATGTGACTAATAAAATTTGATATGATTTGATTTGACTTTTACGTCATCAGAACTTTGCTCATTATGAATAGTGACATAAGAATCACATAACAAGGAACCCCTTTCAACTGTGTAGGCTAGCTATGACTGAGACAACACTCTTATACTCCGATCAACTGAACAACAACAAAAACGTAACAGAGAGATAGAAATGTGAGATCAGACCTGGAAGAAGTTGAGTTCTATAACTCCATCAGAATCTGCGTCCATCGTCTTGAAGGTTTCTGTAGGTACAGTAGTGTTACGAAAGTCAGTTCAACATGTAAAGCACCCATACGAATATGACATTCACTATTCTGAACATTTGGATCAAGATCATACATCATTGGCCAATCTGAAACATCAGTGTAAAATATACCTTATACAAGGACATCATATGGATGATGAATATCATCTATCTATAAGTTGACTCGGTGAGTGAGTTTATAAGGAAGTGTATTGGAGATGTTGTACCCACTGTGACTATTAAAACCTACCCTAACCAGAAACCATGGATGGATGGCGGCATTTGCGCAAAACTGAAAGCGCGAACCAACGTATTTAACCATGGAGGTCTGGGAATATGGACGAATATAAACAGTGAAGTTATTCCCTCCGCAAGGCAATCAAACAAGTGAAATGCCGGTACAGGGACAAAGTAGAGTCGCAATTCAACGGCTCAGACACAAGACGTAGTCTCACGGACTACAAAAAGAAAACCAGCCTCGTCACGGACACTGACGTCACGCTTCCAGACAAACTCAACACCTTCTTTGCCCGCTTTGAGGATAATACAGTGCCACCGTCGTGGCCCGCTAACAAGGACTGCACCCCCCCCCCCCCCTCTCCTTCTCCGTGGCCGACATGAGTAAAACATTTAAACGTGTTTACCCTCGCAAGGCTACTGGCCCAGACGGCATCCCTAGCCGCATCCTCAGAGCATGCGCAGATCAGCTGGCTGGTGTATTTATGGACATATTCAATCGCTCCCTATCCCAGTCTGCTGTCCCCACATGCTTCAAGATGGCCACCATTGTTCCTGTACCCAAGAAGGGTACAGGAAGAAGTAAATGACTAGTAGCACCCCGTAGCACTCACTTCTGTCATCATGAAGTGCTTTGAGAGACTGGTCAAGAATCATATCACCTCCAACATACCGGCCACCCTAGACTCACTTCAGTTTGCATACTGCCCTAATAGGTCCACAGACGATGAAATCGCCATCACACTGCACACTGCCATATCCCATCTGGAGAAGAGGATTACCTATCTAAGAATGCTGTTCATTGACTACAGTTCACCATTCAACATCCTAGTACCCTCCAAGCTCATCATCAAGCTGGAGACCCTGGGTCTCAACCCCACCCTGTGCAATTGGGTCCTGGACTTTCTGACGGGCTGCTCCCAGGTTGTGAAGGTAGGAAATAACATCTCTACTTCATTGACCCTCAACACTGGAGCCCCACCAGGGTGGGTGCTCAGCCCCCTCCTATACTCCATGTTCACCCACGACTGCGTGGCCGACCATGCACGCCTCCAACTCAATCATCAAGTTTGCAGATGACACAACAGTAGTGGGCTTTATTACCAACAACGATGAGACAGTCTACAGGAAGGAGGTGTGGGCACTCGGAATGTGGTGTCAGGAAAACAACGCATCTCCGGGGGCAAACTACCTGCCCTCCATGACACCTACAGCACCCGATGTCACAGGAAGGACAAAAAGATCATCAAGGACAACAACCACCTGAGCCACTACCTGTTCACCCCGCTATCATCCAGAAGGCGAGGTCAGTACAGGTGCATCAACGCTGGGACCGAGTGACTGAAAAACAGCTTCTATCTCAAGGCCATCAGACTGCTGAACAGCCATCTGGCCACTTTAATAAATGGATCACGAGTCACTTTAAACAATGCCACTTTAAATAATGCCACTTTAATAATGTTTACATATCTTACATTACTCATATCATATGTATATACTGTATTTTATACCATCTATTGCACCTTGCCTATGCCGCTTGGCCATCACTCATCCATATATGAGTGATGAGAATATGTAAATATTCTCATTCACCCCTTTAGATTTGTGTGTAGTAGGTAGTTTTGGGGGAATTGTTAGATTACTTGTTAGATATTATGGCATTGCATTGTCACAACTAGAAGCACAAGCATTTCGCTACACTCGCATTAAACATCTGATAGCCATGTGTATGTGACCAATAAAATGTGATTTGATTTGACTGTACTCACTGAACATGGTCTCCAGCCTAACCAGGCAGGTAACAAAGTTGTCAAAGTCAACTGTCAGGTCGGCCTCAGTGTAGCGCAGAATGATCAGCTGGAACAGGTGGTTCTTCAGCTTGAAGCCTGATGACACAGACAGAAAAGACAAAGGCAGGAACCATTTAAAATGGGTTTAAACCCACCAGATATGCTTTCATAGGGAACAATGGGTGAAACGTATGCATTTCTATTTTCAGTTATTGTCGGTTCGCCATGTGTCCGTACTGTGGCTAAATAAAAGTAGTGATGATGCACTACAGAAGGAAAAAAACAGATTGAGGTTTAAGGGAAAGAGCTACTGGACCTGCTGCCTCCAGAGCCATCCTCATCTCATAGGAACTCATGGTGCCTGACTTGTCCAGGTCAAACTGACGGAATACAGTCTGGTGGAGGGTTGGAGAGAGAGAGAGAGAGAGAGAGAGAGAGAGAGAGAGAGAGAGAGGCAAAGGCAGAGAGGGACAGAGATTGAGAGGGAGACAAGTGTAAATGCTCTACGGAGACTGGACAAGGAACTAATGACGAGAGCGAAGGCTCAGTTCAAGCGAATGAAGCAAGTGAATAGGAGAACAGGATTTTCAGCTCGGCTCACCAGGTATCGTTTAATCTTCTCCCACAGCACGTGGAACTCTGCCAGTCCCAGTTTACCACTACCATCAGTCTGAAGGACACGGTCAAGGAACCCTGTTTATACAGACAGTCACAGAGCGAGACCAGACAGAGAGACCAGACAGATGCCGAAAGACCAGACAGATGGGACTAGTACTGTATAAAGAATTGATTGAAGTACACCAAGGATACGTCCATCAGGTTGATCATAGTGCGACAAGCTTCCGGTCCAAATCCATCTGTCTTCAGATCTTTGTCTGTATGTGTGTGTGTGTGTGTGTGTGAGACAGAGAGACAGAGAAAAATAGATTTATACGCATCTGTAAAATCCAAATCTGCCTGGAAGGACCGACAGTGTGGGTCTCCGTTCGAAGGATTGTGAAAGATCTCGAGTAGGCTCACATATACAGAGATACAGTGCATTCAGAACGTATTCAGACGTTTCTATAAATGATTTGCAACAGGGTTTTTTTTAATTACCTTGCCTTAAAAAAATACATTCCCTACTTAAATAAAGGTTAAATAAAAAATGTAAGTATTCAGACCTTTTGCTATTTAGACTCTAAATTGAGCTCAGGCGCATCCTGTTTCCATTGATCATCCTTGAGATGTTTCTACTACTTGATTGTTGTCCACCTGTGGTAAATGAAATTGGTTGGCCGTTATTTGGAAAGGCACACACCTGTCTATATAAGGTCCCACAGTTGAATGTGCATGTCAGAGCAAAAACCAAGCCATGAGGTCGAAGGAATTGTCCATAGAGCTCCGAGACAGGATTGTGTCAAGGCACGGATCTGTAGAAGAGTACCAAAAAATGTGTGCAGCATTGAAGGTCCCCAAGAACACAGTGGCCTCCATCATTCTTAAATGGAAGAAGTTTGGAACCACCAACTCTTCCTATAGCTGGCTGCCCGGCCAAACTGAGCAATCGGGGAAGAAGGACCTTGGTCAGGGAGGTGACCAAGAACCAAATGGTCACTCTGACAGAGCTCCAGAGTGCCTCTGTGGAGATGGGAGAACCTTGCAGGACAATCATCTCTTCAGCACTCTACCAATCAGGCCTTTATGGTAGAGTGGCCAGGCAGAAGCCACTCCTCAGTAAAAGGCACATGACAGCCTGCTTGGAGTTTACCAAAAGGCACCTAAATACTCTCAGAACACGAGAAGCACGATTCTCTGGTCTGATGAAACCAAGATTGAACTCTTTGGCATGAATGCCAAGCATCACGTCTAGAGGAAACCTGGCACCATACCTACAGTGAAGCATGGTGGTGGCAGCATCATGCTGTGGGGATGTTTTTTAGCGGCAGGGCCTGGGAGACTAGTTAGGATCGAGGGAAAGATGGACGGAGCAAAGTACAGAGAGATCCTTGATGAAAGCATTCTCCAGAGCGCTCAGGACCTTAGACTGGAGCGAAGGTTCACCTTCCAACAGGACAACAACCCTAAGCACACAGCCAAGACAACGCAGGAGTGGCTTCAGGACAAGTCTCTGAATGTCTGTAAATGTGATTTTTCCGATTTTTAAAATGTATAATAAAGGTGCAAAAAAAAAACTGATTTTGCTCTGTCATTATGGGGTATTTTGTGTAGATTTGTGAGAAGAAAAAATTAATTTTAGAGTAAGGCTCTGAATACTTTCCGAATGCGCTGTATAAAGCACAATACTATGTTCTAATTATATTCCTAGGGACTCACGCTTGCTGATGATCCTGTTGAGTATGGTCTGCAGCTCTGTGGCACTGATCTCCATGTCCTGTAGACACAGAAACAGAGCATGAGGAAATACTACAGTTCCCATCAGCCCATTCGCCCTGCTGTCCCCTCACTTCCCCTCCCGAGTCTCCTCACCTCCCCAGCCAGCTGTCTGAACAGACTCTTGAAGCCAGCGTCAATCTGGCTCTCGTCCAGCTGAGACTGAAACAGAGATACAGAGGAACATCAACTCTTCTTTCTTGTTGGTAGTACTGGTGTTGGCATGTTACAGTATGGGCTTGTTAATCAAACAGGATTCTCCATGGTCTGCATCTGAAATGGAACCCTATTCCCCACACAGTGCACTACTTTTGACCAGAGCCCTAGTCAAACGTAAAAGACTATATAGGGAATAGGGTGCCATTTCAGCCCTTGTCTCTTCCCCTCACCTCTGCAGGAAGTTCAGCTGTGACGTCATCATCCAGCTCCCTAACACAGACAGAAAAGAACACTATTATCAATGTCCTTACATTAAATGAATTGCCTTTATATCGTCCATAATCTCCTCATATGTCCTGTTCACCACTCTGTTTCCATATTACTCACTCTGAGTTAGCTGGTTTCTCAGAGAAAACCCTGAGGACAAAGTCTCCCTCCTTCTGGGGTTCGAAGGTGGAAGGGACGATGATGTACTCCCCGGCGGGCAGCTGGAAGCGAGAGCTCACCTCTCTCAGGTTGATGAAGAGCTCAGAGCGGGCGCTGGAACCGTGCGTCAGGAAGAAATCTCTCTTCAGGTGGATGCCTGATCTACCCACGTACTGAGAGGACAGAGAGAGCAGGGGGAAAATTAACTCACTAACCCCTGATCTGCCCACATACTAAGGACAGAGGGCAGGGGAAAGCAGTATGAGTGAGTTAGTTAAACTAGGTGAACCTAACCCATGTACTGATAGGACGGCGAGAAGGGAAACCTCTGTGTGTGAATTTGTTTAATGACCTCTAACCCTTGACCTCTAACCCCTGTCCCGCCCGCATACTGAGGACAGAGAGAAACGGAAAGCACCCCTGACCGCTAATCCCTGAATTTATGTCTATGCTACCATAGAAATTAGGAGAATGCTACCATGCATCTCCACATGATACAATTGGCTGTGAGCCTAAGCACAAGCCACATTGACCTTTGAGACATGCAGGTCAATATAGGCCTTTTGGCCACATTCCACTTCAGCTATGACACACTGTCCAACAGGTTCTTAATGCACTGTCCAACAGGTTTTTAATGCACTGTCCAACAGGTTCTTAATGCACTGTCCAACAGGTTTTTAATGCACTGTCCAACAGGTTTTTAATGCACTGTCCAACAGGTTTTTAATGCACTGTCCAACAGGTTCTTAATGCACTGTCCAACAGGTTTTTAATGCACTGTCCAACAGGTTTTTAATGCACTGTCCAACAGGTTCTTAGTGCACTGTCCAACAGGTTTTTAATGCACTGTCCAACAGGTTTTTAATGCACTGTCCAACAGGTTCTTAGTGCACTGTCCAATAGGTTTTTAATGCACTGTCCAACAGGTTTTTAATGCACTGTCCAACAGGTTCTTAACGCACTGTCCAACAGGTTAATGCACTGTCCAACAGGTTTTTAATGCACTGTCCAACAGGTTCTTAATGCACTGTCCAATAGGTTTTTAATACACTGTCCAACAGGTTATTAATGCACTGTCCAACAGGTTTTTAATGCACTGTCCAACAGGTTCTTAAAACCTCTTTGGGCTAGGGGGCAGTATTTTCACGTCCGGATGAAAAGAGTGCCCAAAGTAAACTTCTTGCTACTCAAGCCCAGAAGCTAGGATATGCATATTATTCGTAGATTTGTATAGAAACACTCTGACGTTTCTAAAACTGTTTGAATAATGTCTGTGAGTATAACAGAACTGATTTGGCAGGCGAAACCCCAAGCATCCACCCAGGTAAAAAATAATTTGAGCTCAATGTGTTTTCCATTAGTTTTCTATGGTAATCCCTTTTTAATAGAAATATGCTTGCAGTACCTATGGCTTCCACTAGATGTCAACAGTCTTTAGAAATTGGTTGATGTTTTTCCTTTGAGAAATGAAGAAGTATTCCTTTCCTTTCCATGTGTCACACAAAGGGACTCAAGTCTTTTGGAGCGCACGACCTGGAACGCGCTTCACATTGTTTTCGTCCGGTATTGAACACAGTTTAGCCCGTCTTAAATGTTATCGATTATTTCCGTTTTAGGGTACATACGTTTAGATTAGGAACGTTGTTTGAAATGTATGGACCAAGTTTACAGGTAACTTATTAGATACTTTGTAGTCATGTTGGGCGTGTTGGAACCGGTGTATTTCTGAATCAAACGCGCCAAATAAATTGACATTTTGGGGATATAAAGAAGGAATTTATCGAACAAAAGGAACATTTGTGATGTTTCTGGGACATTTTGGAGTGCCAACAGACGAAGATCTTCAAAGGTAAGGCGTGAATTATATCGTTATTTCTGAATTTTGTGTCGCACCTGGCTGGTTGCAATATGATTTGTTTGTGTTTGTATGCGGGGTGCTGTCCTCAGCATGGTTTGCTTTCGCCATAAAGCCTTTTGAAATCTGACATGGCAGCTGGATTAACAACAAGTTAAGCTTTATTTTGATGTATGTTTTGTGAATTTTTATTATGAGTATTTCTGTTTTTGAATTTGGCGAGCTGCAATTTCACTGGATGTTGTCAAATCAATCCCGTTACCGGGATTCGAGCGGGAATAGGGGCGAAGGGATCCCTAAGAGGTTTTAATACACTCTCCAACAGATTTTTAATGCACTAAATATCTCTCAAATACAGTTATGCTGTCCATCAAGTGTTTCAATTATTACACAGTTACATCACAACGCAATGTAAAATAATACTGGCCAGCAGAAAATACATACCTCATTAGGAACCTGTAGAAAGACACAGAAAGACAAGAGTTAGATAGAAACATACAGTCAATCCTACTGCTTTGCAAAATATGGAAAAAGAAGAAAACGTCTCTTGCCTCTGTTGGGGTCAAATTGGGGTGAAAGAGATAAGAGACTAGTCAGACATACCACTATAAATCAACTTGGGGAGTGGACATTTACTGCTGAGCCTTTAGATAACACTGAAACTATGTTTGTATAGCCGTGGATGCATGGGCTTGGTCTCATGAGTAGAAGGTAATGACTAAGGCAGTTCCATCACAGGGAGTTGACAGGGAGTTGGGTAGTTGACTACAAGCATCCTATTTTGCACATTTTGAGTGTTCTTTATTTGTTAAGTAAAAAACGGAGCACAGAAAAACGGAGCCAACATTTGGCGAGCTTGCCAGGAGGGAGTGAGTGCAACGCCACTGCACGGAACCTGAACCACCTTCTCTGATCACCAAATTGTAAGGTAAGCAGACACCTGTTATATCGAAGTCCGTAATTTAAAAGAAGTGGATGTTCAGTGTTTCGCTGGAATGTAAAAGCGCCGCCTCCCTCTTGTAATTATAAAAACAAAGGAACCTAAAAATGTGCCTGTGTAAGTCAATGAATGTGTGGTAATTGTTGTATGTCAATGTGTGTTATATGTTATATGTATTAAGAACAGTAGCTCGCCTTCTTGCGTGTTGGGGTAACTTCCGGAAGGGTACTCAAAAGTAGTTAGGGAGCAGAAGCTGTATCTAGCGTCAAAGTTCTGAAACAGGCGATAACCTATGGGGCACCTGGAAGATAGAAATAAACTGTTGTCTGTCCTTATGTGTTTGTTTGGTGTGAGTGAAATGTGCAGTGGGTGGGGAGATAAACGAATCGAGAATTGGTTATTTGGTCTGAGGACTGAGAGCTGTTATAAGTGGATTTTTGATAAAGAGGAGGATGAGGAACATCATGTAGATAAAGGCATGACATTGGAATAGCATAAGAAAGGGATTTTTGGAAGTGAGGACGACAGGAAGGAGTTCTGTCATTGTATAAGAAAAGGAGGGTATGATAAAGATAATACCTATAAGACGTATATTACCCTACACCCTGAGGAACTAGTAATACCCTCAACATATTTTGTATTAGTTGAAATACAACCTATAATTACTTGTAGAAGGATAGTTAAGGAGCCTTTAAAGTGGAATTGGTGGAGGATGTTTTGTTTTATGGGCATATGAGAAGAAAGTGGAGTTCAATCTGATACAACACCCACTGACATTATTGCAAGTTAGATAACAGGTAGGAAAGGCTAACATAGGGCACCTACACCGTTATCATTACACGGCTGACTGTCAAATAAAACCAAGCTGACGCTCACCGTGTCTGCAAAGGCCTGTATAGGGGGTTTTATTATTATTTATTCCCAATGGTGGAATAAAAAGTTAGAAGTAGGACAGAAGTTATTTGAATAAAAGGTTGAACATATTCGTTAGGGACACTTTCCTACCATTGGATAGTTTAGGAAATGCACAACCCTTAGTATACTTGTAAAATTATTACAAGGAAGTTGAGTTCTGTAGAGATTTCCATAGAAAATGACTTTGTGACGCTATCCCCAGGGGACACTGGTGAATAATATATTACTGTTACTCTACACCCTTAAAATATAACATTAGGAATTGAAGTCGAGCATGCAGTTGTCTATGTGAGGCCCGTGTGTGAAATATATTTGAGTTTGGTAGAACCATTTACTATAGCCTGGAGTAAGTGAGAGTAGAATTAGGATTTCAGTATCACCCACTGTTGTTTAACACACACTGAAAGGAGATAGAGAAGAATTGATCTAGGCATATTCATACATGTTACACCTCAACACCTCGTAAATGGCAAATCCGATGGTCTCCATGTCCTTGCCCTCCTTGCGTTTCTTTCTCCGGTCCTTCTGCATCAGCGCCACCAGGAAGCTGCAATCTGATTGGCCGGCTGTGTCGGGGTGCTGCAAGTCGATCTTGAATTGTGGGTTGATCCAGAATGTGGCTAAGTATTGTGGGGGAGGGGGGAAGTTATCAGAAGACATTTTCTAATCAACTGTGTACCACTTCTTTATATCCTCCCTCCCTCCTTACCAGGGAAGTTCCTGCAGCCCCCGGCCGTGCTGCCCCTCCTCCACTCCCCCTGGTAGACGGCTGAGCTCCACTTCTTCTGCTGGTTGGCCTCCAGGGCGTCTGCTGTGAGGTTACAGATCTCCAGACGCGTAAACTCACGCAGGAAGTCGCTGAATGACATCCTGAGAGGAGGGATTTAGAGAGCGAGAGGTGCAAGGCAGGGGAGGGAGAAGGGGAGAGGAAGGGACCGTCTGTCGTGTATATGACGCAATAACTGACACATTCTCTCAAGTATCGTACCCAGAGGCCATCAGACTTGGTGACACAAACACACACTCACCAGAACTCTCCGTCCTCACTGCGGTTCTGGAGTCGCCCTCTGACTGACCGGTCCACGCTCTCCCACTCTCTGGAGCTAAAATATTCGCAAATGAAAATACATTACAGACTGTATTCCATATCAAAAGGGATAGAAAACCATTCTCACTAGTTACACAGTATGATATGTAATATGACACCTGCAGGATAAACCACTCTCACTAGTTACACAGTATGATATGTAATATGACACCTGCAGGATAAACCACTCTCACTAGTTACACAGTAGGATATGTAATATGACACCTGCAGGATAAACCACTCTCACTAGTTACACAGTATGATATGTAATATGACACCTGCAGGATAAACCACTCTCACTAGTTACACAGTATGATATGTAATATGACACCTGCAGGATAAACCACTCTCACTAGTTACACAGTATGATATGTAATATGACACCTGCAGGATAAACCACTCTCACTAGTTACACAGTAGGATATGTAATATGACACCTGCAGTATAAAACCATTCTCACTAGTTACACAGTATGATATGTAATATGACACCTGCAGTATAAAACCACTCTCACTAGTTAAACAGTATGATATGTAATATGACACCTGCAGGATAAACCACTCTCACTAGTTACACAGTAGGATATGTAATATGACACCTGCAGTATAAAACCACTCTCACTAGTTACACAGTATGATACGTAATATGACACCTGCAGTATAAAACCACTCTCACTAGTTACACAGTATGATATGTAATATGACACCTGCAGTATAAAACCACTCTCACTAGTTACACAGTATGATATGTAATATGACACCTGCAGTATAAAACCACTCTCACTAGTTACACAGTATGATATGTAATATGACACCTGCAGTATAAAACCACTCTCACTAGTTACACAGTATGATATGTAATATGACACCTGCAGTATAAAACCACTCTCACTAGTTACACAGTATGATATGTAATATGACACCTGCAGTATAAAACCACTCTCACTAGTTACACAGTATGATATGTAATATGACACCTGCAGTATAAAACCACTCTCACTAGTTACACAGTAGGATATGTAATATGACACCTGCAGTATAAAACCATTCTCACTAGTTACACAGTATGATATGTAATATGACACCTGCAGGATAAACCACTCTCACTAGTTACACAGTAGGATATGTAATATGACACCTGCAGTATAAAACCACTCTCACTAGTTACACAGTAGGATATGTAATATGACACCTGCAGTATAAAACCACTCTCACTAGTTACACAGTATGATATGTAATATGACACCTGCAGTATAAAACCACTCTCACTAGTTACACAGTATGATATGTAATATGACACCTGCAGTATAAAACCACTCTTACTAGTTACACAGTATGATACGTAATATGACACCTGCAGTATAAAACCACTCTCACTAGTTACACAGTATGATATGTAATATGACACCTGCAGTATAAAACCACTCTCACTAGTTACACAGTATGATATGTAATATGACACCTGCAGTATAAAACCACTCTCACTAGTTACACAGTATGATATGTAATATGACACCTGCAGTATAAAACCACTCTCACTAGTTACACAGTAGGATATGTAATATGACACCTGCAGTATAAAACCACTCTCACTAGTTACACAGTAGGATATGTAATATGACACCTGCAGTATAAAACCACTCTCACTAGTTACACAGTAGGATATGTAATATGACACCTGCAGGATAAACCACTCTCACTAGTTACACAGTATGATATGTAATATGACACCTGCAGTATAAAACCACTCTCACTAGTTACACAGTATGATATGTAATATGACACCTGCAGTATAAAACCACTCTCACTAGTTACACAGTAGGATATGTAATATGACACCTGCAGTATAAAACCACTCTCACTAGTTACACAGTATGATATGTAATATGACACCTGCAGTATAAAACCACTCTCACTAGTTACACAGTATGATATGTAATATGACACCTGCAGTATAAAACCACTCTCACTAGTTACACAGTATGATATGTAATATGACACCTGCAGGATAAAACCACTCTCACTAGTTACACAGTATGATATGTAATATGACACCTGCAGGATAAAACCACTCTCACTAGTTACACAGTATGATATGTAATATGACACCTGCAGGATAAAACCACTCTCGTTAGTTACATGATAGGCAACATGAGAGGTGTATAGCAGTGTTTCCTTCTCTTACTTGTCACTCCAGGCACCAGTCCACTCTATCTCTCCCCATGGGTTGCGGATGCGGACCAGTTTGGTCATATTCCCTCTGTACACCACCTGATGGAGAGGGATACTGCATTACACAGATGTATCGTAGCTGGGGAAATGGCCACCCTTCTGTCAATTCAAATGTGGTTGATGTACAGGTAAAGGTAGAGACGTTTTGTATTCGTTTTAAGGCTGTCTTTTGTGTCCGTCTGTTCCCGGAACTCCACTAACACATGATGCAATTGGGGGAATTGACCCCTTAGTGCCACTCGCACCAGAGCAGTCATTGGCTCACCTCGTCGACCCCGGTCACTGAGTAGGCGTGACCTTTCACCAGCTTCTTAAAGGTCACAGCCTCCATGTCCTGACTGCCGGTGATCTGGGGACAGAAGACAGAGTCCGAGTAAGCATTTCACTGTGCTGTTTACACCTGCTGTATCCTGGTGCACGTGACATCCGTTGACTTGATTTGATTTGAGAGGATACACACACAGGGACTCTTGACACACTGTGACATGTTCCAGTCAGGGACATGATATGGCAAAGTCTGTGAAAATGATAACGTCTGTGAAACATCCTGGTTCTTAGAACCGCGTTAAGCTGATTAAAATAGGCAGTAAAATAGGCAGTGCTATGACATAATCGAACAAATGAACGTAACAAATCTGAATACTGACGTCTATGGAGCAGCCCAGCAGCGATCCTCTCTCCACGGCCCGGCTGATGATACTGTAGAGGTCAGAGGGCGCTTTCCTCAGCTCATACATCTCCGTTACCCCTCCTGTGAAGTCCTCAAAACCCTCTGACGTGCTGCCTCCTGACAGGGCCTCGTAACAGCCATGCAGCCTGCAACGAGGATGGACAATTCTGTATCACAAGACTATTTAAAAACAGACATTTCTGTACAATATACACACACAGGACGTATATGCATATAGACATATCATTTTACATCATTTGTATTTACATTTTGGTCATGATATCACAGATATCATAACCCATACCAACATATACAGAGTGAAATAAATGCAAAGCCCATGTATACAGTTGAATCCTTCTAACCACCCTCTTCTCTCCTTTTTCTAAACTCCTCCCATCCCTCATCCCGCCTTACTTGGCGTAGGCTTTCTCCAGCAGGGCGCTCCAGAATTCTCCTCCCTCGGCAGAGTGGACAAAGAGTAGCTTCCCATCCTTCACCGGCAGCCTGTCATCGATCACCACCTCCACCCACTCCCCATACTGCCAGAACTACAAAACACAGACAGTAGGGAGACTATCAGAACTACAAAACACAGACAGTTGAACTACAAAACAGACAGTAGACCTACAACACACAGACAGTAGAAATACAACACACATACATTAGGGAGACTACCAGAACTACAACACACAGACAGTAGAAATACAATACACAGATAGTAGGGAGCTCAATATCACTACCTTTACCCACTCTCCAACCTGCCACTGCAATCTGAATAGGGATAGGATGAAGTGAGATGCAGCTAAGCACTGATTTAAGGTCAGTTTTACACGTAGTGTATTAGTAATGTATTCGTTCTTGGTGCTAACGAATACATTTAACATTGAAGACAAGCTCTGATTTCCCCTCTAGTGGTGAGGGTGAGCTGATCGCAGAACTGTGCCCAGGGGAGGGGGTAACTTCTAACCAGAGCGGAGCTTTTAGTCACTTACACCCAATGACCACCAGGTGGCAGAAGTGGCATTAGAACAATATCATCATCGGGCTCAAAAGGGAAGAGGGAGGAACTAAGACCGAGGAAACAACCACAGGAATTTATGGCAAGATCTTGAGCAATCACGCTATCTTCCTTCCAATACACATGGGTTCCATGTAGCCTGCCTACACCACTGTGATGTTAGTATGCTTTTAGAGGGAGAAATACAGGCTGTCCAATAATGTATGTCCTATCTCCTCAGCTGCACGTAGCTAACTGATGCAGACCTACGGCAAGGCAATATAGCTCCACCACCACAAAATCACATCAGGGACACCAGAACATTGTATAGAGTTTGAGGTATGTGGCTCTGGGATACATGAATGTAACAATACTGATGGTGTCAAAACCAGCAGTGACAATGACACCTAATTAGATTCAAACTGTTTTGACTCGTGACTTCCAAACAGTGGCAGGGGGAGGGGATGTAGAGCATAGAGCCACAGCTGAGCTGTTATTGTGTGTGTGTGAGAGAGACAGGGAGAGATAAATGGTTAATTTTGCATGCTCTGCAGGGCTAAAGTGACTGCTGTGACTGTACGGTCGACTGCAGAACAGGATCACATGATCGGCTGGGTTGACACAGAAGTATCACAACACCCCCTACACACACAGAGGGGGAACCAAACCATGAGCCACTGTCTACCCTGTTAGCCTTTATGGGGCAAATCCTAACTTCCACGTTAAGTAGAATTTTCCCCTAGACATGCATTGATGTGAAATGGGAGAAAAAGTGAACATTTGATGTAGGTAGAAGTTAGTATTCAACCCTATCATAACTATCTCTTACAGTATCTATTTAGCAGAGTAGAGGTCTGTTCCATATAAATACCAATCCATTTGGGAACTGAATTTCATACTAGTTCAACTGACGGTGAGAATTGAACTAAAATTGACCCCAACGCTATCACAACACTATCTGATGTAAACACACCAGTGCTGGCTACAAGGAAAGTAAACCAAATATCCACATCTGCGTAGCAAGCTTGAGGGAGTGTGGTTTGTCCTAGAGCAGCAGCACTTCAGCTGTGCAGTTCCTTTCACCTTCTGATAATAATATCCTATCAGCAACCTAGAGATTTTCAAACTGAAAATGACAGGCGTACTGTAGTCTGTTTTTGCAATACAGGATTTGTTGTGTCTCACAGTTCATCTCTGCGCCTAGCTAAGCACATACCGCATTCCCAGAATCTGCAGCACAGCTCCCCCTTTGTCTCCCCCTTTGTCTGGCTAAACCAATTAGAACATCCAATTACATTTGGGAGGATGAGTCACCCAGGCGTACGAGATCTGGCACAGGATCAGGAGATCGCAACAAAACACTATTATTGGGTTTAGACAGTGTGTGTGTGTTTCTTAGTATCTTTGTGGGGACCAGAAGTCCTCACAAGGATAGTGGAACCGGGTAAAATCAGAAAAATCTGGACAGACAATGGAGGAAGGGATATATGGTGAATTAGATCACATGCACATAGAGTTGAAGTCGGAAGTTTACATACACCTTAGCCAAATACATTTAAACTCAGTTTTTCACAATTCCTGACATTTAATCCTAATAAAAATTCCCTGTCTTAGGTCAGTTAGGATCACCACTTTATTTTAAGAATGTGAAATGTCAGAAAAATACTAGAGAGAATTAGTTATTTCAGCTTTTATTTCTTTCATCCCATTCCCAGTGGGTCAGAAGTTTACATGCACTCAATTAGTATTTGGTAGCATTGCCTTTAAATTGTTTAACTTGGGTCAAACATTTCCGGTAGCCTTCCACAAGCTTCCCACAATAAGTTGGGTGAATTTTAGCCCATTCCTCCTGACAGAGCTGGTGTAACTGAGTCAGGTGCCGTCCCTAGGAGGGGTGCTTCACTTGAGTGGGTTGAGTCACTGATGTGATCTTCCTGTCTGGGTTGGCACCCCCCATTGGGTTGTGCCGTGGCGGAGATCTTTGTGGGCTATACTCGGCATTCCTGTTTGGCCCTGTCCGGGGGTATCATCGAATGGGGCCACAGGGTCTCCTGACCCCTCCTGTCTCAGCCTCCAGTATTTATGCTGCAGTAGATTATGTGTCGGGGGGCTAGGGTCCGTTTGTTATATATGGAGTACTTCTCCTGTCTTATCCTGTGTCCTGTGTGAATTTAAGTATGCTCTCTCTAATTCTCTCTTTCTTTCTCTCTCTCAGAGGACCTGAGCCCTAGGACCATGCCTCAGGACTACCTGGCATGATGAATCCTTGCTGTCCCCAGTCCACCTGGCCGTGCTGCTGCTCCAGTTTCAACTGTTCTGCCTGCGGCTATGGAATCCTGACCTGTTCACCTGACGTGCTACCTGTCCCAGACCTATTATTTGACCATGCTAGTCATTTATGAACATTTGAACATCTTGGCCATGTTCTGTTATAATCTCCACCCGGCACAGCCAGAAGAGGACTGGCCACCCCTCATAGCCTGGTTCCTCTATAGGTTTCTTCCTAGGTTTTGGCCTTTCTAGGGAGTTTTTCCTAGCCAACGTGCTTCAACACCTGCATTGCTTGCTGTTTGGGGTTTTAGGCTGGGTTTCTGTACAGCACTCTGAGATATCAGCTGATGTACGAAGGGCTATATAAATACATTTGATTTGATTTGAGGTTTGTAGGCCTCCTTGCGCACACACGCTTTTTCAGTTCTGCAATTTTCTATAGGATTGAAGTCAAGGCTGTGGCCACTCCAACACCTTGACTTTGTTGTCCTTAAGCCTTTTTGCCACAACTTTGGAAGTATGCTTGGGGTCATTGTCCATTTGGAAGACCCATTTGCAACCAAGCTTTAACTTCCTGACTGATGTCTTGAGATGTTGCTTCAATATATCCACATAATTTTCCATCTTCATGATGCCAACATAATGTTGCCACCCCCGTGCTTCACGGTTGGGATGGTGTTCTTCAGCTTGCAAGCCTCCCCCTTTCTCCTCCAAACATAACGATGGTCATTATGGCCAAACAGTTCTATTTTTGTTTCATCAGACGAGAGGACATTTCTCCAAAAAAGTAAGATATTTGTCCCCATGTGCAGTTGCAAACCGTAGTCTGGCTTTTTTTATGGCGGTTTTGGAGCAGTGGCTTCTTCCTTGCTGAGCGGCCTTTCAGGTACTTTTTACTGTGGATATCGATACTTTCGTACCCGTTTCCTCCAGCATTTTCACAAGGTCCTTTGCTGTTGTTCTGGGATTGATTTGCACTTTCCGCACCAAAGTATGTTCATCTCTAGGAGACAGAATGCGTTTCCTTCCCTTGCGGTATGATGGCTGCGTGGTTACATGGTGTTTATACTTGCATACAATTGTTTGTACAGATGAACGTGGTAACTTCAGGCGTTTGGAAATTTCTCCCAAAGATGAACCAAACTTGTGGAGGTCGACAATTTTTTTTCTGAGGTCTTGGCTGATTTTTCCATGATGTCAAGCAAAGAAGCACTGAGTTTGAAGGTAGGCCTTGAAATACATTCTCCAATTGACTCAAATTATGTCAATTAGCCTATCAGAAGCTTCTAAAGCCACAACATAATTCTCTGGAATTTTCCAAGCTGTTTAACCAGTTAGAGCTCTAGGGGCGCTATTTCATTTTTGGATAAAAAACGTTCCCGTTTTAAGCGCGATATTTTGTCACGAAAAGATGCTCGACTATGCATATTCTTGACAGTTTTGGAAAGAAAACACTCTGAAGTTTCAGAATCTGCAAAGATTTTGTCTGTAAGTGCCCCAGAACTCATTCTACAGGCGAAACCAAGATGATGCATCACCCAGGAATTAGCAGAATTTCTGAAGCTCTGTTTTCCATTCTCTCCTTATATGGCTGTGATTGCGCAACGAATGAGCCTACACTTTCTGTCGTTCGCCCAAGGTCTTAGCAGCATTGTGACGTATTTGTAGGCATATCATTGGAAGATTGACCATAAGAGACTACATTTTCCAAGTGTCCGCCTGGTGTCCTGCGTCGAATTCGGTGCGCAATTGCCAGCTGCTTCAACTTTACCATTTGATTCAGGGGAGAAAGCATGTGTCCAAGAACGATGTATCAATGAAGAGATATGTGAAAAACACCTTGATGATTGATTCTAAACAACGTTTGCCATGTTTTCAGTCGATATTATGGAGTTAATTTGGAAAAAAGTTTGCGTTTTGAGGACTGAATTGATGGATTTTTTTTGGTAGCCAAATGTGATGTATAAAACGGAGCTATTTCTAATACACAAGGAATCTTTTTGGAAAAACTGAGCATCTGCTATCTAACTGAGAGTATCCTCATTGAAAACATCAGAAGTTCTTCAAAGGTAAATGATTTTATTTGAAGGCTTTTATGTTTTTGTTAATGTTGCGTGCTGGATGCTAACGCTAATGCTAACGCTAAATGCTAACGCGAAATGCTAACTCTAGCTAGCTACTTTTACACAAATTATTGTTTTCCTATGGTTGAGAAGCATATTTTGAAAATCTGAGATGACAGTGTTGTTTACAAAAGGCTAAGCTTGAGAGATGGCATATTTATTTCATTTCATTTGCGATTTTCATAAATAGTTAACGTTGTGTTATGCTAATGAGCTTGCTGATAGATTTACACAATCCTGGATACAGGGGTTTTTTCATAGCTAAACGTGACGCAGAAAACGGAGCGATTTGTCCTAAACAAATAATCTTTCAGGAAAAACTGAACATTTGCTATCTGAGAGTCTCCTCATTGAAAACATCTGAAGTTCTTCAAAGGTAAATGATTTTTTTGAATGCTTTTCTGTTTTTTTGTGTAAATGTTGCCAGCTGAATGCTAATGCTAAATGCTACGTTAGCCATCAATACTGTTACACAAATGCTTGTTTTGCAATGGTTGAGAAGCATATTTTGAAAATCTGAGATGACAGTGTTGTTAACAAAAGGCTAAGCTTGAGAGCTAGCATATTTATTTCATTTCATTTGCGATTTTCATGAATAGTTAACGTTGCGTTATGGTAATGAGCTTGAGTCTGTATTCACGAACCCGGATCCGGGATGGGGAGATCAGAAAGGTTAAAGGCACAGTCAACTTAGTGTATGTACACTTCTGACCCACTGGAATTGTGATACAGTGAATTATAAGTGAAATAATCTGTCTGTACACAATTGTTGGAAAAATGACTTGTGTCATGCACAAAGTAGATGTCCTAACCGACTTGCCAAAACTGTAGTTTGTTAACAAGAAAACTTCCAACTTCAACTGTATTTAAGTCATGAATGAGTTTATATGCCAGTAGGTTCATACACACATAGCTATGTTATTTCCTCTCATGCCAGCAAGGAAATAAATAAGTAGGCTATGACTGTGTAAATAAATGTGACAATGAAAACATGTTGCAATATTTCTGCAATCAGTCAATCATCTTTTTAAATAGGGGTTTCTTATTGTCACTTCCTTTTGGCAGAGGACTGGGGGTGTAAATTCCAGTTAATGTGTTAGTAGTGTTACTTCTGTGTGGTATGCAAATGTATGTCACGACTTCCGCTGAAGTCGGTCCCTCTCCTTGTTCGGGAGGCGGTGTTCGGAGGTCGACGTCACCGGCCTTCTAGCCACCGCCGATGCACTTTTCATTTTCCATTTGTTTTGTCTTAGTCTTACACACCTGGTTTCACTCACACCTGTTTATTATTTAACCTCCTGTTCCCCATGTTTGTTTGTGAGTGATTGTTCTTTGTAAATCGGTCCGTTATTGTGGGCTTGTAATATTTGCCTTGTATTTTTGTATTTTGAGTAAAGTACGTGAACGACTGTTCCATCTAAGGTAGGGGACGAGGAGCGCGCAGGATTTTGCATTGGACTTCCGGACCCTGGCCGCCAGTGCGGGATGGAACGGCAGGGCCCTGATCAATCACTACCGGTGCAGTCTGCGCGAGGACATCCGTCGGGTGTTGGCCTGCCGAGACACCACCCTCATATTGGACCAGCTGGTGTACCTTATTGATTCTCCTGCGTTTCCCCTGGTGCTGGGCCTACCCTGGTTGACCTGTCATAAACCCACTATTTCATGGCAACAAAGGGCTCTCAAGGGGTGGTCACAAGAGTGGTCAGGGAGGTGTGTGGGGGTTTCCATCGGTGCGACTACGGTGGAAAGTCCAGACCAGGTCTCCACCGTGCGCGTCCCCTCAGAATATACCGATTTGGCTCTTGCCTTCTGTAAGAAGAAGGCGACAAAATAACCACCCCATCGACGCAGCACTTCCCAGGAGTCACGTGTATCCTCTGTCACAGGAGGAAACGGCGGCTATGGAAACATATGTCTCCGAAACCCTGGGACAGGGATACATTCGGCCCTCCACTTCACCTGCCTCCTCTAGTTTATTTTTTGTGAAGAAGAAGGATGGGGGTCTGCGCCCGTGTATTGACTATCGAGGGATCAATCAGATCACAGTGAGGTACAGCTACCCACTGCCTCTCATAGCCAGTGCGATTGAGTCAATGCATGGGGTGCGCTTTTTCACAAAATTGGATCTCAGGAACGCTTACAACCTGGTGCGTATCCGGGAGGGGGACGAGTGGAAGACGGCATTTAGTACCATCTCAGGGCACCATGAGTACCTCGTCATGCCGTACGGGTTGATGAATGCTCCATCAGTCTTCCAGGCCTTTGTTGACAAGATTTTCCAGGACCTGCACGGGCAAGGTGTAGTGGTGTATATCGACGACATTCTGATATACTCCGCTACACGGGGAGTATATCGGGGTCCCCAGTTCATGTCCAGGGTCTGGAGAGCGTTCATGGAATGTCTGGGGGTCTCGGTCAGCCTCACCTCAGGTTTTCACCCCGAAAGTAACGGGCAAGTGGAGAGTAAACCAGGATGTGGGTAGGTTTCTGCGGTCATATTGCCAGGACTGGCCGGGGGAGTGGGCGGCGTTCATCCCCTGGGCAGAGATGGCCCAAAACTCACTCCGCCATTCCTACACTACCCTCTCTCCTTTCCAGTGCTTACTGGGTTATCAGCCGGTTCTGGCACCGTGGCATCAGAGCCAGATCGAAGCTCCTGCGGTGGACGAATGGTTTAAGCGCTCGGAGGAGATGTGCATCTACAACGGGCCGTGAGGCGGCAAAAGGCGAGCGCCGACCGCAGCGAGGCCCCGGTGGCTCTCGACCCAAAACCTGCCCCTCCGCCTGCCCTGCCGGAAGCTGGGCCCGCGGTTTGTGGGGCCATTCAAAGTCCTGAGGAGACTGAACGAGGTATGCTTCAGGTTGCAGCTTCCCCCAGATTACCGTATTAATCCCTCGATCCATGTGTCTCTCCTCAGGCCAGTGGTGGCTGGCCCGCTCCAGGAGTCTGAGGTGTGGGACATTCCTCCACCCCCTCTGGGGCCCCGGCGTAAGCTGTTCGAGCCATCCTGGACTCGAGGCGTAGGGCGAGGGGCCTTCAGTATCTCGTGGAGTGGGAGGGGTACGGTCCGGAGGAGAGGTGTTAGGTGCCGGACGTCGTGGACCCTTCGTTGCTGCGGGAGTTCCACCGTCTCCATCCAGATTGCCCTGCGCCTCGTCCTCCGGGTCGTCCCCGAGGTCGGTGTCGGCGTGCTGCTCCGGCGTGCTGTTACAAGGTCCCTCTCCTTGTTCAGGCAGCGTTCGGTGGTTGATGTCACCGGCCTCCTAGCCACCGCCGTTCCCCTTTTCATTTTCCATTTGTTTTGTCTTAGTCTTACAGACCTGGTTTCACTCACCCAATTACCTGTTTATTATTTAACCTCCTGTTCCCCATGTTTGTTTGTGAGTGATTGTTCTTCGTAAATCGGTCCGTTATTGTGGGCTTGTAATATTTGCCTTGTATTTTTGTATTTTGAGTAATGTACGTTGATTACTCATCTCTGCTGTCCTGCGCCTGACTCTCTACACCAGCTACACACAGGACGCTATTACAATGTAATAGTACTGTGTTTGCATTAATGAATGTGTTCATGATGGATGTGCTGTGTTTAGCTTGGCTGCCTGCTGCTCAGTCTAGCAGCAGTAATGGTTACTCTGAATGACTGGGCAGTGGTCAGCACTAGGCTAGCAGGCTCCGTATTGGCTCCTGTCTCTGTGTGTGTCTCTCCGTCTCTGTCCTGGCACCCTGGCCCCCAGCTGAGTCGGACTCTATTAATGTGGGCAGCTGGCTGCCATCAAAGGGTTCGGTGAGAGGAAAGCTGAGTGAAAGTGAGGGCCGCTACAGTGGGCACTGGACACGGACACGCAAGCACCACCTGGTCGCCCATGCATGGAGACGTCCATTTAGAGGGCAACTGTGGTGTCGCTTTAAGGTCCTATACAGAGAATGATAGGTGTGTCTGTGTGTCAGAGGACTGGTTTTGTGTACAAAGCAAAGGTCATCGTGATAAGGCCTGTCAAGAAGCAGGAAGCGTGCCTTGGAGTGAATTAAGGTACATTTCTTGTTTTTATTAGCCCACATGAGATGGACATTTGTCTTCTGCTTTTATCCACCCCCCCATCCATCCACCCACCCACCCCTCCCTCCCGATATACATACAAACACATATTAGGTTGAAAATGCTGGAGCAGAGGGCAGCCGCATGTGCTGCATCCAATGAGAAGTTTAGGGGGTGAAGTTCCTTGCTCGAGGGAACATAGGCAGTAGCTGGCACCTGAGATTGCCTCCGGTTGCCAGCTCACTCCTTGCCACAACTTCGAGTTCACTTCAAGAGTAGCTGGAGATCTGTATTACTGTATATTAGTATATATTATCGTATAGATGGATATACAGTCAAATCAGAAACAGGAAGTGAGTGTGTGGTGACCTGGAAGTGGAAGATGCCAGCGTACTGGCCTCCGAAGTCCTGTCCATGAGGCACCACTCTGTGGAGGAGGTTGTCGTTCAGAGTCAACGAGGCTATGGCTGCCAGCAACCAGCAGTCACCTGAAACACACACACACACGTACACACACGTACACACACGTACACACACGTACACACACACACACACACACACACACACACAACATAATACATCAGTCATAGGTAGACTATGTTAATGACAGCAATGCTTTGTATCAGTCCCTTAAAAAAAAGTCACCAAACATTCATCAGTCGGTAGTGTTTGTTTTGACCCCCTGGAAATACTCTGGCCGTTAGTCATAGCATACAAGTAACGCCCAGAGTTTTTTCTGATCTCGTAGCACGGTAAGACAAAACTCCTGGCCCTGTTCATCATTCACCTCTTTAAAAGTTCCCAACTGTTCTTCCTTTGAATCATTTCGAACCTCAAGGCTAGGTGAAGCTAACTGACTAAACTCTCCGCTCTGGTTAGACTTATTAATTACAGACAGATACTGCTGTCTGTTTCTCACTGCTGTGGGAACGGAGCACTTCAGGCTTAAGTGGTGAAAACATTGTAATACTGGAATGCACCTTATAAGGAAAGCGTAACGAGAGAGAGGTCCGAGAATCTGTTCACACACACTTCATCCTGACCCTATGTAACCTCCAAGGAGTGTGTTCGAATTTGAACTGTCTGGACCGACAGTATGCTGATTAAATAGCTCGATCTACTGTAACTCTAACAGAAGAGGTCATACAATACAATGCCCATGCAGGGTAGAGGCATAGGCTGAAAAGCCCACAGAAGACGCCACGGTTGGGTTCGGCGTGCTGAAAAAAAAGATAGTAGTACTGCGTCCTTCTAATGTGACATGATCTGTAAATAGGGGTGAACGCCTATTGTTATCCAAAAGAAGACGAAGGCTGTATGCTACTGCTAAAAATACATTCAAACTTAAAGACTACTCCAGCGAGGGCAGGTTTTATGTATGCCTTTTAAACCCCGGCACCCAAACACTCTTTGCTACTACACACTTTAGAGTTGAGCACGCCACTTCCTCTTTCTGGGCTCGGCATGCCGCATATTTAAGAGAGGGGTAGGCAGCTCTCTCCCGGCATTTGATTCAGTACCAAGAGATGAGAAGACTTTCAAATCAACCATTCGGCTCAGAGTTAGTATGCGATACAGTACCAGGCAACGTGTATACCTGCCCTATGTTTACTGTAGTGGTGGTATAGTACCAGTGCATCTCAGCCAGAGGGAGGTTGTTACTTTGTTTATAGATGTGAGATAGCAGAGCAGAGTGTAAATTATGCATCGCACACAGTGTTTGTAGAGGAAAACACAAGAGTACCAAGATTGCAATCAAATCAAATCTCTGCGTGCGCTCTCTCTCTCTCTCTCTCTCTCTCTCTCTCTCTCTCTCTCTCCTGACTAAGTGGTTGTTCCATCGGGCTCTCAGGCTCTCCACCAACCCTCCTTCTGAGACCTGGACTCACCTAAAGCTCCCTGGCAGATATCAGTGCGAGTGGCTCCATCCACTATGAACTGGGGGCGGGTACAGATCTCCTGTAGACAGAAAGAGAGAGGGGGAGAAAGAAAGAAAAAGAGAGATAGCGAGAGAAAGGGGGAGAGAGGAAGAAAGAGAGAGGTAAGATATGCCAGATTGGTGTTGTTGTTGCTCACAAACATGCACACACACACGCACACGCACACGCACACGCACACACACACACACAGCAGTGACAGGTAGGCTGACATTTCTCTTTTCCTTTCACCACAGTGTTGACACTGCACTGCAGCACTGGTAACGCCTGTCGTCCTTGTTGTCATGGCGAACGGCGTCCCCGTCAGTCACACAAGTGCCTCATAGAATACATAAAAAAATGGCTGAGACATTCCTGCTAAACTACCGAGTACTGCATCTCCTCTCTCTGCCTACCAACCACCCCTCATCCACAGATAACTCAAGACACGAGCAGCGTGAGAGCTAGTTAGCTAAGCTATAAAAAGCTCTTCCCGCATTTTGAGCTGAGGAGCGGAGCAGCATGGTGTGTGTTCTCTCCAGGGATGTCGATATTGCAGTTCTGAGGGGCGAGGTGCTGGAGGAGATGCATTATGAAAGGGAATGAGGAGAGACAGAGTGTGAAGAGCATTAGGATAGACAGGCACGCCAGCTAGGACACACACACACACACGGGATAAGACACACACACACACAAACTATTGCCAAAGACAAATAATTATGTCAGAGTCATCTGAGAATAGTCATATATAATACTTATAGGGGGCCTTTAAGGATCGGGTCTAAGATTCATCTGGGCGGCAGGGTAGCCTAGTGGTTAGAGTGTTGGACTAATAACCGAAAGGTTGCAAGTTCAAATCCCCGAGCTGCCCCTGAACAGGCAGTTAACCCACTGTTCCTAGGCCGTCATTGAAAATAAGAATTTGTTCTTAACTGACTTGCCTAGTTAAATAAAGGTAAAATAAAAAAAATAAAAATAAATCTCAGTAAGGCTCAGATACGGTCTAGGTTCAGTAGGTGAGTTTTTCCTGGTCAGGTAATATGGTCGGGAAAAATTACAAGAGGCTCAGTAAGTATAAGGAACAGGCAGTCCCAGCCGCAGTATCATCTCACCGTAGGTCTCATCCAGCGTACTCCTTGGGTCTTGGAGGAACGTGGTCCCAACTCATTGAACCCCAGAGAAGAGGAGGCGCACGGGAACAGGCTGTCCTCAAACAGGCTGCGGCTCTGGAGGCACCGGGCCCTCAGCGACTCAAAGTCCTGGCCCTGGAACTTGACTGCGTTGTGGTTCTGGCCCAGACCCTCGTCCCGGTCCCACTGGCTGCGCAACTTGGCGGCCATCCCCGACGCATACACCTGCTCCATTCTCACCTGGCCGTAGTCGTATTTGACTGTGGTCGAGGTCAAAGGTCAAAGCTAATCCAGGGAGCCAGTCAGGGAGGAGGTTAAAGGCTGACGTTCAATTAGGAATCAGACATAGAACAGCAACAGCCAATTGTGAGGTTAGAATTGTAGATGAGGTGGTGATAATAGGCTGTGACAGGCAGACGGCTTAATGGAGAGCAGTGACAGTCCTAGTCATGTAAAAAGTGGTAGAGTGGGGACTGGAGGATGGGCTCAGAAGGAAAACGTCTTCTTCACAGCACCAGGCAGATCTCAGAGTCACGGCAACAATTCACTGATTGGCTGGCTGTACCTTTAGCAGACAGGGCTCAGAAGCCAATAGAATGAGGTGAGACTCAGCGAGTTGGCTATACCTTGTTGTCCCACCAAAAGCCCCTGGAGAAGAAAGCGAGAGAGAGAGAGAAGGAAATTAGTGAAATTCAAAACACATAAATATCTGTTTATCTCCTGTAAGAATGTATACTTCATTCAAATACAGCCTGTACAGCTCTGTGCAGCACAGACAAAAGAAACAAGATACACATAGCATGAGAGAGTTAGCAAATAGCACTTTGCCCCCCTCCCCCCGACTCCTATAAATTGTCAACCCGCCATGCACGCTAGCTAGCAGAGGATTGCACTGGGATTACCCACAATAATAGTCAAACTGACTTCAGTTCAGTTCTCTAGTGAATAACATAGTTACTCATTGTGAACAAAGTTGAGTCATAAGTGCTTGTCTTGGGGAGTCCCAGCTAGCATATAACATTCTGAGAACCATAGGTTTCTTAGGTGGGAATTACAGTACTTCAACATAACGTTTCCTACACATTTCCTTAAGGTTCTATTTCAAATAATGTTCTCAAATTGTTCAGAAACTGTTTAGAAACAACTTTTTTCTGTGGGAATTTCAATACTTTGTAATAACACTTTCGACAGGTTTCCTCGTGGTTCTATTTAAAGTAATGTTCTCAGAACGTTCAGAGAACGTTAAGAAACAACGCTCTTCAGTGTGAATTTTAGTACTTCAGCATAACGTTTCCTACAGGTTTCCTCATGGTTCTATCTAAAGTAATGTTCTCCAATTGTTCAGAGAACATTAAGAAACAACGTTTTTCTGTACGAATTTCACTACTTCATGATAACGTTTTGTACTTGTTTCCTCATGGTTCGATTCAAGTCATGTTCTCAGAACGTTCAAAAACAATGTTCTTCTGTGAGAATTTCAGTACTTCAGCATCATTCTTTCCCTGCAGGTTTCATCGTGGTTCTATTTAAAGTCATGTTCTCAAAACATTCAGAGAATGTTCAGAAACAATGTTCTTCTCGATCCTGTGAAGTGTGTTCAGGTGTGTTGTCTGCACCCACTAACTAGCCACACCTGATCTTAATGAGTGCTTGTTTACATTGAAATGGGGTTTGAATAGACTAATTAAATAGCTTTGTGCGAGTAAAAAACAACAACATGCCATGCTAGTTCCATCCTGGTGGCACAGTGGATTAATTCCATGGATAGAGAACATTACAGGTTTGAATCTCTGCCAGAATAAAAAAAAATGTGTGTCTTTGTATAATTAACGCCTAAGCAAATTAATTCCTTTGTGTCCTATCTGTGCTTGGAGTTCAAAACAGTTAACCCAAACTAAGCTACCAGTGTTATTAAAAGTCTTATTCAAACATTCTCAGAACGGTATTGAATTACCTTCAAATAACCTATCATTTCTGTTTTCAGACCGTTTATAAAACCTCCCACGGAAAAACTTCAAGGAACCATAGTAAAATGTTCTCATAACCTCCCTGCAACCTAACGTTCCCAGAACAGGCAAAATTTTCACTTCTGCTATAAATGTTTAAAAAAACATATGGCTTCGTTCCCAGAACCAAATGTTCCAAGAAACTAAATCTGCTATCTGAGTTCGAATCTGCAAATGTAAAACTCTCTGAATGTTTTGCATGGACTTTGTACCACAGAAGGTTGGTGGCACCTTAATTTGGGAGAACGGGCTCGTGGTAATGACTGGAGCGGAATCAGTGGAATGGTATCAAATACATCAAACAAGGCCATTCCATATAATCCGTTCCAGCCATTATTATGAGCTGTCCGCCCCACAGCAGCCTCCACTGATTTGTACTGAAGAGACAGCTACTAATCATGAGCTGAGACTAAGGTAAAGTTGTAGCTGGTATGTGTGTGTGTGTGTGTGTGTGTGTGTGTGTGTGTGTGTGTGTGTGTGTGACACAGTGTAGACAGCGCATAATGGGAGGGAACACAGCCAAGAACATGCAAAAGACTCTCAGGCTCTCTGTTTGACTCTTCTTTCATAGTTCCACAGCCTCACATCACAATCACTCTATTTTTTTCTCTCTCCCGCTTTCCCTCTCATGCTCTCCCACAACAAACAAAAAATTGAGAGAGAGAGAGAAAGTCTGAGGCATACAATTGCTTCTAATCTATTTTAAACCTTTACTCACATTCTGTAGTTAAGTTTGCCTCACCTCTTTCTCACTCTTTTTCAGCCTGTCACTTTCACGCACTCACACAGGCTGCCGCTTATTCACACTGAGGTCTCTTCTTGTTCTACCCCTCAACTGTCAGTAAAAACAAAACCTAAGCCTTGTCTGTTTCTCATTGGTGCAGAAAGAGAGCCCGGTCAGGCACAGCTGCCACCCACTACTCTGCCACACCCATCGCTATTGCCTGTTGTTCCCTGACTCAAAGATTTTTCCCACTGGTCAGAGTTGACTTTCTAACTGACTCTCACCACTCCTTTAGAGTCTCGAGGGTAATACTATGGGGAAAGATAATGGAATGAAGTTCGATTATCAAGTATTGTTTCTTACTGATATGTAGCCTATCACTATTGTATGATTACTGCTAATCAAATAGCCTAAAACTTAAAACAATTAAGCAATGAAGTGACAATTTGTCACTATTGACATCTGTATCACATGGGAGATAGCCTTATCCCCAGGCTAACTGCTACCGCATATAGAGAGCAATAGTAATGGCCTCTTTTTGTAGACACTAATTTAGGCCAACTCTGACATGGCTCGTTGACCAAAGCCTATGGGGGAAATGAATGGTGGTTTTGGATAAACCCAGAGAATAAGGCCTGTGGTAAACACAGGATTATGAGATTTTATCAATTTTATTCTATCAGATCATCTTCATCAGCTAACAGCACTTTTTGTGAATTTTGAAGCGTTAATGTTATCAAAATAAGCACATAAAGCATGTAAAAGGCTTCATTATTCATAAAGGTCATGTCAACTGACTGATGTTATCTCACAGAACAAAACATATCACATCTCCCAAACCTGCGTTAACCTCAGACCTTATTTTCAGCTTTTACCCCAAAGCCCCATTAAATCTCCCCCATAAGGAATGGCTAAACGAACCAGAGGTTTAATTGACGTTTTTGAAGACTACAACTGGTGAGCTCTATATAGGCAGAGAGAGAAGACTGATTTGAGATAATAGATAACCCCCTCTGGAGCCTACCTGTGCTGGAAACAGCCTACCACTCACACATGGACGTTGAGTACAGTTAGACAGTGTAATACTGTATCCATTTTTGCCTGCGGTAATTAAATCTTTACTAAAGGTGTAGTGTAGCCTACCTATTGTTTCATACAAAGAAAGGCTTGACCACAAACAGGCAGTTAGACCAGACCTGAAAGCACTACTATACTGTATAGGCCACACACACACACACACATACACACACAGAGAGAGAGACAGTTTACTCTATTACAGTAACATTAGTCGGTTATAATAACCCCCATTATTCGTGCTAAAGCATTGGAACCTGCGCAAGTGTAATTGTGCATGTCCTCCAAATAGCAGGGAGCTCACATTTCAACCACCCTCTGGTTGTCCGAACACCCATACTAGCGTACTACATACTTAAACGGCATACTATGTACTCATCGTCTCATCCTTTTTAGTATGTACTGTTAAGAAAAAAAGTATGCAGTATGACACCGCCGCAACGCAGTAGCAACTCCTGACTGGCTGAGTAGGTGGGGTGGGGTCGACTGCGGTGGAGTTGACCAAATTCAACAACAGACATGTATCGCATTAACCGGCCTGATAATAGCTCATTTCCAATTCGATTACTTTCTCTAAATAGAAATTAATAGAATAGGAATGGAGTTACATGCCTACCCAGGCTGGTTATAGGCAGACAATCACATTCAACATATACCGTAGCCCATATATCCTACTTAAACAGGACTGAAGACATGGACAGTGGGGTACATCGCAAATTCAGAACCGCTGTCGGGTACAAATTCAGAAATTCAGGACAGCAACATAATAAACTAAAGCACGGATCATTGGGAACAAGATCGGAGTGACTGCTAAGGCTTGATCCATAAATGAAATAAGGAAATAGGTAGCCTAGCCTACAAAACTACAACTATCCATGTTCAAATCAAAAGGCCTGATTAACATGATATAAATAACGCAGCCACATCCCGAGACCCCGGTGCAGACACATTCAGTAATCAAAAGATGGTTTAAGTATTTCGTTTTAAAACTCTGACGAAGGCCAAGCGAACAAGAAACACTTTTCAGAATCATTCAAAATACTTCACCAGAGAGCATGACTTAGCCACAGATGATCATGTGCTTCTTTTATCTGTGGATTGTTTGAAATCACAAGCGTGGAGGCTAATATGCCAAGCTTGGAATGCCGCAATTTGGTCTGAGCACGTGGCAATAGGCCTAGCTTATTATTGAGATGCGGCTCTCAGTGAAAAGCAATGCATCTAAAAAATGTGTGAAGATAAAATGTCTAATCACACTCAAGACACATTGAGACGAGAAGAAGGGGAGGGGTGTGTGGCGAAGATGTTGGCACTTCTCTCTACCGAATATGCTCAGCTCTCTAGAATGCAACCAATTCTTGCGCATTCATTGCTTTATTGTGTTAATAGTTTGCCCTTTTTATATATAGTACCTGTCAAAAGTTTGGACACACCTACTCATTCAAGGGTTTTTCTTTATTTTGACATCAAAACTATGAAATAAATAACATTGAATTGTTGTAACCAAAAAAGTGTTAAACATATCAAAATATGTTTGAGATTCTTCAAAGTAGCCACCCTTTGCCTTGATGACAGCTTTGCACACTCTTGGCATTCTCTCAACCAGCTTCATGGGGTAGTCACCTGGAATGCATTTAAATTAACAGGTGTGCCTTCTTAAAAGTTAATTTGTGGAATTTCTTTCCTTCTTACTGCATTTGAGCCAATCAGTTGTGTTGTCACAAGGTAGGGTTGGTATACAGAAGATATCCCTATTTGGTAAAAGACCAATTTCATACTGTGGCAAGAACAGCTCAAATAAGCAAAGAGAAACGACAGTCCATCATTACTTTAAGGCATGAAGGTCAGTCAATGCGGAAAACTTTGAAAGATTCTTCAAGTGCAGTCGCAAAAACCATCAAGCGCTAAGATGAAACTGGCTCTCATGAGGACCGCCACAGGAATGGAAGACCCAGAGTTACCTCTAAGGCAGAGGATAAGTTCATTAGAGTTGGGTGGCCTCCCGAGTGGCGCAGTGGTCTAATGCACCAGGTTCTGTCGCACCGGCTGCGACCGGGAGACCCATGAGGTGGCATACAATTGACCCAGCATCGTCTGGGTTAGGGGAGGGTTTGGCCGGCAGGGATGTCCTTGTCCCATCGCGCACTAGCGACTCCTGTGGCAGGTCAGCCGCAGTGCACACTGACACGGTCGCAAGGTGTACGGTGTTTCCTCCGACACATTGGTGTGGCTTACTCCGGGTTAAGTGGGCATTGTGTCAAGAAGCTGTGCGGCTTAGTTGGGTCGACCTTTGTCTCTCCCGAGTCCGTACGGGAGTTGCAGCGATGAGACAAGACTGTAACTACTAGAGGTTGACCGATTTTGATTTTTCAATGCCGATACCGATTATTAGAGGACCAAAAAAAGCCGATACCGATTTTTTATTTTTATTTGTAATAATGACAATTACAACAATGCTGAATGAACACTTATTTTAACTTAATATAATACAGAAATAAAATAAATTTAGCCTCAAATAAATAATGAAACATGTTCAATTTGGTTTAAATAATGCAAAAAAAAAGTGTTGGAGAAGAAAGTAAAAGTGCAATATGTGCCATGTAAGAAAGCTAAAGTTTAAGTTCCTTGCTCAGAACATGAGAACATATGAAAGCTGGTGGTTCCTTTTAACATGAGTCTTCAATATTCCCAGGGAAGAAGTTTTAGGTTGTAGTTATTATAGGAATTATAGGACTATTTCTCTCTATACCATTTGTATTTCATATACCTTTGACTATTGGATGCTCTTATAGGTACTTTAGTATTGCCAGTGTAACAGTATAGCTTCCGTCCCACTCCTCGCTCCTACCTGGGCTCGAACCAGGAACACATCGACAACAGCCTCGAAGCAGCGTTACCTATACAGAGCAAGGGGAACAACTACTCCAAGTCTCAGAGCGAGTGACGTTTGAAACGCTATTAGCGCGCAGCCCGCTAACTAGCTAGCCATTTCACAACGGTTACACCAGCCTAATCTCAGGAGTTGATAGGCTTGAAGTAATAAACAACGCAATGCTTGAAGCGTTGCGAAGAGCTGCTGGCAAAAAGCACGGAAATGCTGTTTGAATGAATGCTTACGAGCCTGCTGCTGCCTACCATCGCTCAGTCAGACTGCTCTACCAAATCATAGACTTAATTATAACATAATAACACACAGAAATACGAGCCTTAGGTCATTAATATGGTCGAATCCGGAAACTATCATCTCGAAAACAAAACGTTTTTTCTTTCAGTGAAATACGGAACGGTTCCATATTTTATCTAACGGGTGGCATCCATAAGTCTAAATATTCCTGTTACATTGCACAACCTTCAATGTTGTGTCATAATTACGTACAAATCTGGCAAATTAGTTCGCAATGAGCCAGGCGGCCCAAACTGTTGCATATACCCTGACTCTGAGTGCAATGAACTGAAAAGAAGTTACACAATTTCACCTGGTTAATATTGCCTGCTAACCTGGATTTATTTTAGCTAAATATGCAGGTTTAAAAATATATACTTCTGTGTATTGATTTTAAGAAAGGCATTGATGTTTATGGTTAGGTACAGTCGTGCAAAGATTGTGCTTTTTTCGCAAATGCGCTTTTGTTAAATCATCCCCCGTTTGGCGAAGTTGACTGTCTTTGTTAGGAAGAAATAGTCTTCACACAGTTCGCAACGAGCCAGACGGCCCAAACTGCTGCATATACCCTGACTGAGAAGTGACACAATTTCCCTAGTTAAAATATATTAATGTTAGCAGGCAATATTAACTAAACATGCAGGTTTAAAAATAAATACTTGTGTATTGATTTTAAGAAAGGCAATGATGTTTATGGTTAGGTACACTTTGGAGCAACGACAGTCCTTTTTCACGAATGCACACAGCATCGATTATATGCAACGCAGGACACGCTAGATAAACTAGTAATATCATCAACCATGTGTAGTTAACTAGTGATTATGATTGATTGATTGATTGTTTTTTATAAGATAAGTTTAATGCTAGCTAGCAACTTACCTTGGCTTCTTACTGCATTCGCGCAACAGGCAGGCTCCTCGTGGAGGGCAATGTAAGGCAGGTGGTTAGAGCGTTGAACTAGTTAACCGTAAGGTTGCAAGATTGAATCCCCTAGCTGACAAGGTAAAAATCTGTCGTTCTGCCCCTGAACAAGGCAGTTAACCCACCGTTCCTCGGCCATCATTGAAAATAAGAATGTGTTCTTAACTGACTTGCCTAGTTAAATAAAGGTGTAAAAAAAAAAAGCGGTGTCCAAAAATACAGATTTCCGATTGTTATGAAGACTTGAAATCGGCCCTAATTAATCGGCCATTCCGATTAATCGGTCAACCTCTGGTAACTACCAATTGGATACCATGAAATTGGGGAGAAAAAATGGTAAAACAAAAAAAAGTTCATTAGAGTTACCAGCCTCAGAAATTGAAGCCCAAATAAATGCTTCATGGAGTTCAAGTAACAGACACATCTCAACATGAACTGTTCAGAGGAGACTGTGTGAATCAGGCCTTCATGGTCAAATTGCTGCAAAGAAACCACTACTAAAGACACTAATAATAAGAAGAGACTTGCTTGGGCCAAGAAACACGAGCAATGAACTGGTGGAAATGTATCCTTTGGTCTGATGAGTCCACATTTGAGATTTTTGGTTCCAACCACTGTCTTTGTGAGACGGATGAACGGATGAACTCTGCATGTATATTTCCCACCGTAAAGCATGGAGGAGGAGGTGTTACGGTGTGGGGGTGCTTAGCTTGTGACACTGTCTGTGATTAATTTAGAATTCAAGGCACACTTAACCATCATGGCTACCACAGCATTCTGCAGCGATACGCCATCCCATCTGGTTTGGGCTTAGTGAGAATAGAATTTGTTTTTCAACAGGACAATGACCCAACAAACCTCCAGGCTTTGTAAGGGCCATTTTACCAAGAAGTAGAGTGCTGCGTCAGATGACCTGGCCTCCACAATCCCCCAACCTGAACCAAATTGAGATGTTTGGGATGATTCACAGCAGAGTGAAGGAAAAGCAGCCAACAAGTGCTTAGCATATGTGGGAACTCATTCAAGACTGTTGGATAAGCATTCCAGGTGAAGCTGGTTGAGAGAATGTGAAGAGTGTGCAAAGATGCCATCAAGAAAAAGGGTAGCTACTTTGAAGAATCTCTTTGAATACTTGGAAGAATGACGGAGGCCACTGTGATCTTCGGGACCTTCAATGCTGCAGAATTGTTTTGGTACCCTTCCCCAGATCTGTGCCTCGACACAATCCTGTCTCGAAGCTCTACGGACAATTCCATCGACCTCATGCCTTGGTTTTGTCTCTGACATGCACTGTCAACTTATGGGCTATTGTGTTTAGATGGATTAAATAAATAAAAAACAAATCAATTTTTAGATCCAAGGCTGTTATGTAACAAAATGATGAAAAAGTCAAGGGGTCTGAATACTTTCCGAATGCACTGTACTACCATATACCTACTATAGGTTTTCTTAACTCAGCTACTAGGAAGCTAACTACATGAATAGTGAAGACATCAAAACTATGAAATAACACATATGGAATCATGTAGTAACCAAAAGTGATAAACAAATCAAAATATATTTGATATTTTAGATTCTTCAACGTAGCCACCCTTTGCTTTGACGACAGCTTTGCACATTATTTGTATTCTCTGAACTAGCTTCATGAGGAATGCTTTTCCAACATTCTTGAGTTCCCACATATGCTGAGCCCTTGTTGGCTGCTTTTCCTTCACTCTGCTGTCCAACTCATCCCAAATCATCTCAATTGGGTTGAGGTCGGTTGATTGTGGAGGCCAGGTCATCTGATGCAGCAAAATTAACTTTTAACAAGGCACACCTGTTAATTGAAATGCATTCCAGGTGACTACCTCATGAAGCTGCTTGAGAGAATGTCAAGAGTGTGCAAAGCTGTCATCAAGGCAAAGGGTGGCTTCTTTGAAGAATCCAAAATATCAAATATATTTTGATTTGTTAAACACTTTTTTGGTTAATACATGATTCCATGTGTGTTATTTCATAGTTTTGATGTCTTCACTATTATTCTACAATGTAGAAAATAGTAAAAATAAAGAAAAACCTTGGAATGAGTAGGTGTGTCCAAACTTTTGACTGATACTATATAAATATTTCTAAACATATTGTTTTTCTTATAATATTACATTTCAGGGAGCTGTCTTCTAAAGACAACCTACAATGCTGCTTAGTACTGTAAAATAATTGTATTTTACTGTAGGTTTTTCCCTATAAATGTACCGCATTATACTGGTACCACAGTCACCAGCTTAATACTGTAATTTTGCTTTACAGCAGAGATGCTGTAATATAGTTTACAGTACTATTTTCCTCACTGTAAATCATATTACAGCATCCTTGGTGTGGTGCCAGTATAAGGCTATAAATGTACAGGGAAAGGTTTTACAGTGTAAGCTATAAACAGACATAAACAGGAAAAACTACATTCTGAAGGTCAGGAAAGTTTCCCCAAAAAAACAACTGATGGGCTGGCCAGCTGTCAAAGGCATGCTCTCATCGAGGTGACACAGTGAACAGCTGGACAAGCAGAGTCCTCTCATCTCGCCGATGTCTTTCACACAATTGACAGTTACCACATTTGGATTTAGTTGTGGCTTTTGAATAAACAAGCGACAAGTCCGACCATAGAAGTATTTTTTGTTGAGTATCTGAGAGGACTAAGAGGCTACTAGACGCTAAGCTATTTAGTAAATTAATTCGAAATGTGCTTAACACCCGCTGCCTTCAGAAGAAACGGAAGAATTGGTCGGTCTAAAACAAATATAAAAGTAGCCTAACACACATGAAATCCTCACGGGAACAGGAAGATGTCAAAACACTGTTACAACACTGCTTCCTACAGCCATACAACTACTACATGATGTTACATGGTTTCA
Organism: Oncorhynchus mykiss; assembly: GCF_057628025.1. NCBI lineage: Eukaryota > Metazoa > Chordata > Actinopteri > Salmoniformes > Salmonidae > Oncorhynchus > Oncorhynchus mykiss. Next base: position 34,960,275 of record NC_143042.1, read on the forward strand.
AAACCAGATCAGAGCCAGAGCCAGAACATTTAATTACAGTATTAAGCTGGTGACTGTGGTGCCAGTATAATGCTGTACATTTACAGGAAAATACAATTATTTTACAGTACTAAGCAGCATTGTAGGTTGTCTTTAGAAGACAGCTCCGATGTAATGACGTCGCCCTTCTTCATAGTAAACTAGTAATTGCCCTAATGAGTAAAAAGAAGTTACACGTGTGACTTATTTTAAGAAAAGTTAAAGAAATATCCTACCTTTTGGTGGTTGTTTAGCGGTTCAATGTGTTGTTTTGTTTTCTCTGTTCTCTAGTCCGTTATGTTAAGCCCGGTTCCATCCACAGCCCAGCGTGAAGCGCATGGGTATAACCAGTGGGTGGATTCGATTATGCTCAGCCGCTGGTCACCGGGAAAAGACCCGTCACGTCATCGGAAGAAAGCGGGGAGGGAGGAGCGCAATTCTGAAATCTGTGGCGCTCGGCCATTTTGTCAACAAGGTAGCATGGTGCAGTCCAGAAAGATACATTTTCCATTAAATAAATGTTTGAATTTTCTAACTAGTTTTCATTCATCACATTTTTATTGTGATTATACACTAATGGTTCTTCTGTTATTTTAATGTAATAGATGTATCATGGGATGACACAGAGACCTCCCAGGAGATGTCATCTAGCCCCTCCCAACTGCATCAAACAGCAGATATGCTGTTCCAAAAGGACCCAAATGTAGGCCAGGCCTATACTTTAAACTACACATTTTAGTCAGAAGCTGTTAGTATCTAATCTTGTGGATCCCTGAATTATACCTTTCATATTAACTGCCACTCCAAATAATGCGTAGAGAGTTTACCGAGAGTCTGATGACTCTCACAACAAGGGTAATCACAACCAGGGTAAGAAGAAATAGCTAATCATGACCCTCTCAAAGAGAAAAGGATGAATGCATGTGGCAATGCTAAGTACACAAGTATCTAGAACAACGTTTTTGAGGGCTTAGCTGAGATGGTGCAACGTGAAATAATAAGAGAAGTAAAAGAAATGGACGTTTTTAGTGTGATTGCAGATGAAACCAAAGATTTAAAGAAAAAATAACACGTCTTTAATTGTGAGGTACTATTACAACAAGGGCCATCCATGAAAGCTTTTTACACTTTCAGTCAGCTGAAAGCTTAGATGCAGCAGGTCTCACAAAAATGATAATTGATTGCCTTGAAAAACATGGTCTGGGTCACAAATAATATTGTGGGGCAAGTCTATGACGGTGCATCCGTCATGAGTGGAAAGCATTCTGGTGTGTCTCTAAGGACTAAAAACAGTGCAAGATTAGCATTTTATTGCAGATCACTGCAAAATAAGTGTACAAACAGTGTGTAAAAGACAGCCTAAAACAAGCTTAAGATGTCACAACTCATTGATGATGAGCACTGTAGGACAGAAAAATAGTGACCAAAGTGAGGTTGAGAGCTTCCAAAGAGCTATCTCAGGTGCTCGACAGTCTCACAGCTGAGCTGCAATGGCGTTTTTCAAAAAGGAATTGCGAGATAATGCAAAGGGGTCCAGTCTTTCAACCCAAAGAGGACCACATTCTTGAATTAGGAGCCTTTGCTCAGACCTTTTAGTAAGATTTAGAGGACCTCAAACATGAGGTTCATCAAACCAAGCGGCTTCTTGATAGGAGAGAGAAAAGTGGAAGGGACAGACAGTCTACTCTCCTTGACTTTGTTGTGTATCTAGAACCTTATAAAGAGGTATTCCATGACCTATTTCCACTTAGTAAGATTTCTGTTGTTTACACCAGTCAGCAGTGCTTCTTGCGGGGGAAGCTTCTCAGATTTAAAACTGATTAAAACCCACCTTAGGACAACAATGGTTGATGACAGGTTAAGTCACCTCGGAATTCTCAGTGTTGAGTCAAGGCGGGCACGCTCCCTCAACATGGATGAGTTTGTGAAACATTTTGTCAGTTCTCACCAGAACCGCAGAATTATACTGTTTTAAATCTACCTAGGATCATTTGGCACTTAGGCGGTCCCTCTGGTCATGATTAAAACCTGCACTGTGTACTAGTACACTGACATTCTAAAATTATATCATGTATCATGTCACACATATTTAATTTGGTCTTGATTAGGCCAATTCCAAAACTTTTCTTTGCTATTAGTTAACATAATATATATGAGCATAAATATGATACTGTAAGTTTGTAATATTGACGGGCACCAAAATTATTTTTATTTTTCAAGTCCATTTCTGTTTGATACCCGGTATGTCAAATTGCAGTGTTTTTTTGTAAATTTACTATTTTGTAAATAAACTATGCAAATGCTATCTTATGTCCTTGGTGCATGAGCTTTATTTTCTGAAAACATTTTGGATGTTCCACACTTACAGACCCAGATTATATATTCATGAAAACAGAGTGACCTAAGTCTCTCCAGTATGTGAGTACAGTGTGTGTGTGTGTGTGTGTGTGTGTGTGTGTGTGTGTGTGTGTGTGTGTGTGTGTGTGTGTGTGTGTGTGTGTGTGTGTGTGTGTGTGTGTGTGTGTGTGTGTGTGTAAGAAATTGAGCTGCAGTTCCGAGGTAGAGACACTGACTATTCATAGTATGTTAAATAATTCTAATGAGGTAACTCTTTTGGACCACACTATCTGCCACATTGAAGAACTCCGGGTTAAGTGAATTGTCACTTCTACCATAGGATTCATTCATGCTCATTAGATGCCAGGTTAGGGTTACACACACATTTTCTGTCATGGTCAATGGACCACTGAAGTAGCCTTGGCCACCCCATGTATAAAACTCTATTTCCGCCACTGCACTTGGGTACACTGCAGCATCCACCGAGAGCCTCTTGCTGCCAAGGGAATGCATGACAACTTGAAAGACGTTTTGGACACTACAGTCAAAATGGTTAACTTTGTTAAAGCAAGGCCCCTGAACTACCATATATTTTCTGCACTATTCAATGATATGGGCAGCGACCATGTAACGCTTTTACAACATACAGAAGTGCGCTGGTGATCAAGGAGCAAAGAATTGACAGGTTTTTGTGAATTGAGAGACGAGTTTAAAGTTTTCTTTACTGACCATAATTTTCATTTTTCTGACCGCTTGCATGATGATGAGTTTCTCACACGACTGGCCTATCTGGGTGATGTTTTTTCTCGCCTGAATGATCTGAATCTAGGATTACAGGGACTCTCCGCAAAATATGCGGGACAAAATTGAAAAGCTCTTCTCTATCTGCATTAACAAGGACAACACACAGGTCTTTCCATCATTGTATGATTTTTTGCGTGCATATGAACTCAAGCTTACGGACTCAAGCTTATGTCAAATGTGATATAGCGAAGCACCTGAGTGAGTTAGGTGCACAATTACGCAGGTACTTTCCCAAAACGGATGAGACAAACTGGATTCATTATCCCTTTCATGCCCTTACTCCAGTCCACTTACCAATATCTGAACAAGAGAGCCTCATCAAAATTGCAACAAGCGGTTCTGTGAAAATGGAATTTAGCCAGAAGCCAATGCCAGATTCCTGGATTATCCTGCCTTGGCAAATTGCGCTGTTAAGACACTGATGCCCTTTGCAACCACTACCTATGTGAGAGTGGATTCTCGGCCCTCAGTAGCATGAAAACTAAATACAGGCACAGACTGTGTGTGGAAAATGATTAAAGACAGAGACTCTCTCCAATAGAACCCAACATTGCAGAGTTATCTGCATCCTTTCAAGCACACCCTTCTTATTAACCTGTGGTAAATCATTCAACATTTTTGATTAACAATTAAGGTTTTATATGGTTAAATAAAGAGCAAAATTATTGATTATTATTATTTGTGTTCTGGTCCTATAAGAGCTCTTTGTCACTTCGCACGAGCCGGGTTGCGACAAAAACTCGACCTCATACTTATGTTTAATAAATGTATCGTATAGTGTGTGTGTGTGTGTGTGGCAGGCTTACAATGACGGCAAAAAACAACATTTGTGAGTACGCTGACCCTGGTGCTAGAGGAAGGTACGCAGCTGGAGGTTGAATGTTTGAAAGGGTATGGGACTATAAAACGTTTGGGAATCACTGCTCTACAGGATCAGTGGATCCCTTGCAGGATGGTTGAGCTAACGTAGGCTAATGCGATTCGCATGAGGTTGTAAATAACAAGAACATTTCCCAGGACATAGACATATCCGATATTGGCAGAAAGCTTCAATTCTTGTTAATCTAACTGCACTTTTCAATTTACAGTAGCAATTACAGTTAAAGCATATCATACTATTGTTTGAGGAGAGTGCACAATTTTGAACATGAAAAGTTATTAATAAACAAATTAGGCACATTTGGGCAGTCTTGATACAAAATTTTGAACAGAAATGTACTGGTTCATTGGATCAGTCCAAAACTTTGCAAATACACTGCTTCCATCTAGTGGCCAAAAACTAAATTCCACCTGGGATGGAATAATACATTGTGGCCTTTCTCTTGCATTTCAAAGATGAGGGTACAAAAAAAATACAAAAGAACAGTTGGTTTTTCTGTGTAATATCTTTTACCAGATCTAATGTGTTATATTCTCCTACATTAATTTCACATTTCCACAAAATTCAAAGTGTTTCCTTTCAAATTTTATCAATAATATGCATATCCTTGCTTCAGGTCCTGAGCTACAGGCAGTTAGATTTGGGTATGCCATTTTAGGTGAAAAGTGAGAGGGAAAAGGGGGCGGATCCTTGAGAGGCATTGGGTAAAATGTGGAAGACACATTTCGGTTGAATGCATTCTGTTGTACTACTAGCCTAAACTTAAATGATGACAAAAAAGCTCATTTTTGTTTTCATTAATCATTACGATATAGCCAATTGTGACTTTGTGGCTGTGGTAACTAGTGACAATCCATTTTCTTCAGCGAAACTGGAGATTAGTCTGAAGAATTGCATGACGAGATGAGCTTCAAGACCATCCTGCCGCTGTTCATCCACTCAGCATCATCTATCATGAGCAAGAAGCCCCCACCAAAAGCTGTTTTAAGAGCGTAATGCTGCTGTTCCTCTCTCTCAGTGGCTTTGGACTCACACATGTTTTGTTTGCTTGGGCCCAAAACACACCAGGGACAGCATCCAGGAACCCTGCAGTGTGTCTGCTGCTCCCTGCTGTTCTCCAAGGGGACGCTTGCGGGAACGTGTGCTGTTTTTTGGGTGTAGAGGTCCCCCTCGAAATCGTTATCTCCACAATCTCAGGTTCTGGGGGTTCTTCCAGAGATTATGACATTGAAGGGGACGACAATGGGGATATGGAGGACTCTCTTTTCGAAAAGCCAACTTCACTGACACAAACATTTGCCTGGAGGAAGGAACTTAGATTTGGAAACAATGGTGGAGTAATGCCAAGGGGATATGGTTATTAGCATAAAGTGGAGGGACTATGAAACTTGTATAAGCATGAAACTGTATAAAAGGAGTGGGCTGAGAATGAGTCCGGCAGTTGCTCCATGGACCAACTCGGCTTGTTACTTTGTAATAAAGTCTATTTGAATTCCCAGGCTCCGGTATCTGAGAGATATTATTGAACCAATATTTCCACAACAGGTGCTCATGGGACGAAGGGCAAGGGCACCGGCAAAATCATATTTGCACTTTACCACAGTGCATGGATGGCAAGAACCCACCACTAGTGGTATCCCTCGGCTGGAGAAGACGCTGGCTGCCCAGGTTCCAGGTTGCAGCCAATGGAATGCAAAGATGCCTTCACTGCCCCCCTTCAAAGACTGCGCAACTGGCAGACACGAGCTATACCCTCAGCTGGCAAGCTGTGGCAGCGGCTAACAATGTCACTTTGCTTTCTGCGTCCCTGTCCCGAATGTCAATCTGTCAGACATCCTTCTCCGAGGCCGAAGTCGAGGAGGGGTCACATCTGTCTGGCGATGTGCTCCACCTTAACCAGGCATTGGCTGTGTGCTCGGTACGAGTTATGGCAATCTCTGTAGTTACACAGAGGCACCTTAGGCTTTCTTTGACAGCCATCAAAGAAGCTGACATAACGCTCCTACTGAATGCTCCCATCTCTGATGACAGCGTTTTGGGAGTCACCGTCGTGGAGGCTACGGAGAGCTTTTAGAAGATGGAGGAAGATATGTGACAGCTGTCTAAGCACCTTCCTCTAGCCAGAGCTGTAGCTGCCCACCGAGACTCGGCTCCCCACGCCTCCACCTCATTGCGGGCCCAACCTGGAGCGGTGGCACGTAGTCGTCCTACCTGTGAAAACCTCTACTCCTACTCCGGCGCCACCAGCCGCCTCTACGGCCAAGCCCACAGTCAACTCATAGCTGTTTAAGGCCCCTACATGGCAGAATGCGCCTCAAAGTTCATACAAAAGGGGACGCCGAGACGTGGGAGAGTATGTCAAGGACTCAGTGACCAACTGTTCTATCATTATGCCTACTCTCTGCACGCTCTCCCCCTCTGTTGAAGGGAGGAGAGACTTGTTTGTTTATTGGTTGTCAAATAAAGATTTTCTAATTCTTGCTCAAGGGCACGTCGGCAGGGTTTTCATCTAGTCGGCTCGGGGATTTGAACCAGTGATCTGTCTGTTACTGGCACAACGCTCTTAGCCAGTATGCTACCTGCCAATACCACAAACGTATAATGCTCTCGTGTCATATGCTCTACGGCCCCTGCACTACAGGTTTCAACCATGCCAAGTAAGAGCATGGGGCCTACACACAGGCTCAAACGCTGGGGTTACAAATGTAACCATCGCGGCGATTCCTCCGATTCACACAGAGTGTAACACACTTTGCTCTCCCTTTCAAGAGGGGCCCCCTTGGGCGGACAGGGCCATAGAGGATTAAAGACGTTTTGGACGGAATGCTCCTCGACTTTGCACTCATAGCATTATTGGGGATGGCATCGAAGCTGTTCTCTGCCCACTGGGTTAGACTGGAAGCTGAGGCGGGGTGGAAGTTGAGATCTCCTGCTCTTCTCTCGTTGACGGCACGCCACATTCCAGGCCACCTCAATGTGGGGGCAGACCTCATATCCCGTGGAGGCCCTCTAGATGACAAGTGGCGCCTACACCCTGACATTGTCCTCCAGCTATGGGAACTTTTCGCACATTGCCCCTTCTGGTTCTCTCTTTGGGCCCAGGATAAACCGCCACTGGGATTGGATGCGTTTGCTCACCACTCATGACGAAGGGTTCTCCTGTATGCTTTCCCCCAATAATGGGGGGGCATTGCAGTCCGAGGCCGAGCAGTTGCCATACCAGACATTGATGCAACCCGTCAGGATGCTCTCGATGGTGCAGCTGTAAAACCTTTTGAGGATCTGAGGACACAAATACCTGGGATTGCAAGGTTTTATTGCAGAACAGTTGCAGGGGGTGTTGAGTGGTGGTGTTATGTCTTCTCAGACCGTTGGTCTGCAGTAGGATTAGATAGGGTAAATAGTGGAATGGAGTGATGTTGTTTTTGATTATATTTTTTTTTAGAGAGGACTAATAGTTGGCAGGGTAATATACCCCAATTTAATAGTACCGTATCACAAATCATTTAATGTATGTAGGTAGGCTGTGAATGGCCTCACACTCCAGTAGAGTAGGTGGTGGTGTATGCACCTTAAGATTGGACGCGATCCGTCAACAATCCCAAAGAAGCCAAATTGAGCTCAGTACCGCATCGCCTTGCGCCTCTCAAATTTAGTAAAAATGTGGAGGGCTCCATATAGCTCCGCATTGACATGATTGGTTGACGGTAGGTCCTGTATAAACACAAACTGACTTCTTTAGCAACTTGCTTCACAACAGCTCTGCGCTGCTCAGCGAAGCACAAGAAGTAGGAATGCCTTGACATCTGCAGAGGCAGTATCACCATAACACTTACAAAAAAAAGATTGCTGTTTTGAAACTGGTATTTTGGACGCAGTAATTGCAGTTATACTCCACTGCCTGAAATATTTTTTCGTAAGGGAAATGCTGCAAGGCCCATGCAGGTGACAGATTAACCATACAGTGCCCTGTGTGGAGCTCAATTTGGCCTCTGGAGGCTCCACAATTGTGTCACACCATCCATACAGCGCCTCTGACCACATTTCTCGGATCAAGCATACATTGCCTCTTACTTCACATTGGCATGTCATTTTGGCAATGAATCAGGATCGTGTTTTTCTTAATTAAATACTGCGACCTAGTGGTTGTAATTTGGAAACCCATGAATAATATTATTCCTCCTACCACAAACTACATTACCCAGAAATCTCCAACTGCTTTTTCCGGTTTGCAAGATTTGTCAGGTTTTCGTGTCTGTTGTTTCTGTAGAGTCCCATTGCTCTGTTGAATTTCAACATGGCTTCCGACGGACCGCCGGGGACTGAACCCATGCCTTCTGACTTGGGGAGCTCTGTAGCGGCCCTGAATACATGGAGCAATCCGGAGCTTCAAGCCAAGCTAGGCGAGCTAGGCGCACCTAACATGGGTATGATTAGAAGCAAGCTTTGAATTGAATGCATTGTGTGTAGCAGTAGCTAGCCGCTAACATGCTATCCACACATATGTACTTCCGCGGCAAAGTTAGCTAGCAGGCCCTCATGAAAGTAATGGAGAGTGCAAACTAACGGTATCATAACTCGCTCGCTATCTACACAAACAATACATATTAGCTACAAGTTCATGTTCAACACCTCTACGCATAGTATTTTGCTTAACGTTAGTGAGTCATCATGGTTGATAGCTAACAGCTAATCTTAACTTGCTGTTTTGGTTGGGTGTTTGATTGATAAAAGGCACATTTAAAGCCAATTTATGCTTGATTCGATAATATGGTCGGAGGCGCCGTACGGATAATGTGACGCAATAGCGATGCCCCAGAGGCATGCAGAGCCCAAAAATGAGCTCAGTATTGCATTGCCATGCCCCTCAAAATGTTTAATAATGTGGAGGGCTCAATATAGGTCCGGCATTGACATGATTGGTTGAGGGTAGGTGAGGGCGGGAGGTCCTGTATAAACACAAACTCACTTCCTTGACTACTTTCTTCACACTAGCTCTGCGCCGCTCAGCGAAGTGCAAGAAGTATGAATTCCCTGACTTCTGCAGAGGCTGTATCACTGTAAATGCTGCACGGCCAATGCAAATATCGGATTGACCATGCAGCAGTGCAGAGCTGTTGTGAAGGAAGTTGTCAAAGTTTGTGTTTATACAAAACCTACCGTCAACCAATCATGTCAATGCAGAGCTATATTGAGCCCGCCGCATTTGTACAAAATTTGAGGCGAACAGTGACGCGGTACCAAGCTCAAGTTGGCCTCCTGAGGCTCCGCATTTGCGTCGCATCATCAAGTCGGCACCTCCGACCACAGCCGCGGGAAGTAGGGCTGATGAGGTACAGCAGCCCCTGAAAAAACTGATTAAAAAAAATATCAAACGAGTAGAAATATATTCTTATTGCACTGGGCCTTTAATAGCCCTGTATTATAGGACCTATATAGCCATCTGCAACACGGGGGAAAACAACAAATTGCTGCACCCCCAAACCTTCCAACCACATTTTCAGATCAAGGATAAATGATCTATTAACAAGTCGCACAGATGCTTTCCTCGAAGTGGCTGATTTAACTACACAGCAATATAAATGAACCTTTCATTTCATCCATTTGTAATGAAATCATTGTTGTCCCAGCTGTATTGTTCATTGTTTGTTTACAGTTGTCTTTTCCTCCTTCCTTAGGCCCCAGAGAGGAGATGCTGGACAGGCTCAAGGGATACATGATGCAGGTCAGTCTGTGCTAGTGAGGAGGAGAGTGGAAGAGTGTATTGCATCTTATGCGTTTATCTGATCCATTTATCTTTGTGTGCATCTGTGTTTTTCCACTCAGACTGGAATGATGCTCAGCAAGCCCAACCAAGGGGGTGATGACAAACCTATGACCACGCAGGTCAGCACCAACCGACCCTATAAGGTTATTAGACAGTCCAATCTAATTCCTCTCATTCTTACGTTTACTGTGATTGTTTAGCCATACACTCTGCAGCATGTGATCAATCTGTCATGAACGGGACCTGGAGTTTTACCTTTACCATGTGATCTGACCAGTAAAAACTAAGGGGAGTTTTCCTGGTTAGGGCACATGGTGCCGGAATAACTACTTACCCAAATCAAAAACAACCTTACCAACAACCACCCTTCCCTCCTCCTCTATCTTTGTCCCCCAGATGCCAGGCATCCCCCCAATGCCCCCAATGCCCATGCCGCCCATGCCACCTGGTATGGGTATGCTCCAGGCGATGAGCATGATGGCAGGTGGACCCCCTCCACCAGGGATGCATATGGGCATGGAGCCTCCAGGCATGCCCCCTGGCCTCTCCCAGGAGGACCAGCTGAAGATGGTGCAGCAGAGGGCTGCCATGATGATGCAGCATGAGGAGAGGGCCAAGCAGCAGGTAAGACCAAACCACCGGAGAGGGTTTTATCTAGGCCCCTGACTAGGAAATACTCTAGGCCCTAGTTGTAAGGTAGTCTGTCTTCTCTTGCATGGGATGGAAGCAGTGGCTGTAGAGGGGTTCTGGTATTGATCAGTTGGTGATGAATAGTTTCAAAGGTTTACCTTTTGTGTGTGTGTGTTCAGGGGGATTCCCGTGCTATGGAAGAGCACATGAAGGAGCAGGAGCTTCTGGAGCAGCAGAAGAGGGTGAGGGCTGGAGGCTGTTCATGTCTTTCTCCCATCTAAATTATTTTGTTGTTATTGATCAGTAGTTTTGTGTCACAACCAATCACATTGTAATGGTACCGTCCCTTGCTTGAAATATATCACGTCTTCTAATTCTCGCTCTTCCCTACCTCTCTTCCCTTCATCCATCTCTCCCCTCCCTTCTCTCTCTTCCTTCCCTCCCTCCTCTCTTCCTTCCCTGCTCTCTTCCTTATCTCTCCTCCCTCTGTCAGGCGGCAGTGATGATGGAGCATGAGAGGCAGCAAGAGCTCGCTAAGATGCAGCATGGAGGACCAGGGCCCAGGATGTCTGACCCGGGGCCACGACCCCCTGGCATGATGCCCCCCATGATGAGAGGTCAGTAAGTGCACACCGCTAGAGAACGACTCGTAATTGGTCGGGCCGATATTAACCCTTAGTTACCGGCAATCGGCCCTTGAGTATCGGCTGAGCCGATTTTCCCCTTTATAACATGTTAACACACTTGCCTCTCGTGTGAAACTCCTGCAATCCGGCGCCACTGCTAACTAGTTAGCCTGTCCTCGAGGAACCTCTGGGCTGCTTGCTAGCTACCCACTCTAGACCTTTCATGCTGCATATACATTTTTGCACACTTTAATAATGCCACACAGAATGTAGACATTTCTAAGGTGATAATTGATTAACTGTTAGGCAAGACAATGTCCATACAGGCTGCAGCCCTTACAAAGCAACCAGGGGTTTCCGGTATGATTTTTTTGGATTGCGATATAATGCTTTTTATTCATTGATGGTGTGCTCCAACTTCAAAGTCAAATATACTTTAGGTTAATAAATCCTCAAGCTGCTTGGAAATGAAGTGTTTCTATTTTTACTCGCGCAAAAGACGCAAGGTCCTTCAGATAAGTGTACCCCCGACTGGGCAAAATTGGCGACGGTTGTGTTGATTATCTCTGTGTTCAGTGTGCCCACCGAGGGGATTCTTTCTCCAAAACAGTAAAGAATGCCTCAAGATTTCACTTTTTTTTCGAGAAGAAAGTAACAAGGCTGATGCACATCGCACGCTGCTCCAAGGAGTTGTAACAGTTTTGACTTCCCAACAGCAGCCGCTCACTTTGAGCAGGTCACGGTCCACCTCAAACGCAAATAAATTAGAGGCAAATTGCGTTCGTCAGGCCAAGTCCTAACAGTTCTGCTGCCGCCCTAGGCAAGATCAACATATCCCGCCCTTGTGTCATGTATAGTATACAGATTTGGAATGGATTGAGAGAGGAGAGTAATTATGTGTAGGCTTATCATATGAAATGGGTGCATTTCATTTGAGCTTATTCAGTAGCTCTTGGAAACGATACATCGTTGCCAACTATTCACATCGGAGAGTTGCAATCATTAGTCAGCCGACGGCGTATAATAGTTGTTTATCAATAAGCCACGTATATCACACATGGCGAGTCACGACCCCCACGATAGTTCAAATTATAACATAACATTTATTAACATCCAGTAGAAGTGTAGAACTAGATCATTTTGGTTATGGTAACCAGTGCTTTCATAAATGCATGGCGTGGGCCTTGTTTTACAGGACCATTGTAAAATGAGCTTTCTCTCCATGAGCCAGCCTTACCGAATGTTGTTTATTTACATATCGAATTTGATTGTCCAATATCAGGTTGTTCATTTCTTAATTTCATGGCCTCCTAGAGTGGCCTCTTTAGCATCGGGAGTGGGGCGGGCTAGCCCTGGTGTTCATAGACTGCCATGTTGTGTTATTTATTAGGCCTAATTAAAATGTTCAGGCCTAGATTGTATTTTAAAACAGCTGTGTTTTGTTATTTATTAATACAAAATATTCATAAAAATAGTCTATAGGACAGGTCGTTCGCAAGTTATATTATACACATTATTATATTTTGAAGTTGTATTACTGTGTAGGCGGCTTGTTCTTCTAGGCGTAATGTTTCTTTAAATATATATATATATATATATATATATTCATTTATGATTTATAGCAGGGAGGAAGACGCAAGGGCAATGTTTTGCTTTTCAATAAAACCTGTCATGTTGTTATAAGAACATCATTCTACTTTGTTTTACTACCTTTACAGGCACATTTCTACTCTGTTAAGATGAATTACAATCCTCTAAATGTGATTTTGTTCACCGTGGGTGGACACCATAATGCGTTAGTGTTCAGGTCAATTACAATCTTTCCCGGTCACACTGTCTGGCGGAAAATTTTGACGAAAACCCTGAAAGCAACATACCAGTAGCTAGCTAGGTAAACAACATTCAGCATAGAGATAACTTTTGCTAGCTAATCAAATCAAATTGTATTAGTCACGTGCCGAATACAACAACCTTAGTGAAATGCTTACTTACAAGCCCCTAACCAACAGTGCAGTTTCAACAAAAAAAATATGGCTAAGAGATAAAAGTAACAAGTAATTAAAGAGCAGCATTGAAAAATAACAATATATACAGCAGTTGCCATACCAGGCAGTGATGCAACCAGGCAGTGAATTTACAGTTGCAGTTCATATGAGGAAATCAGTCAATTGAAATAAATAAATCAGGCCCTAATCTATGGATTTCACCTGACTGGGAATATAGATATGCATCACAGTGGGCCTCAGGGTCTCGTCACAACATTTTTGTGCATTCATATTGCCATCAATAAAATGCAATTGTGTTCGTTGTCCATAGCTTATGCCTGCCCATACCATAACCCCACCACCACCATAGGGCACTCTGTTCACAACATTCACATCAGAAGACCGCTGGCCCACATGATGCCATACAAGTGGTCTGCGGTTGTGAGGCTAGTTGCACGTATTGCGAAATTCTCTAAAACAACGTTGGTGGCGGCATATGGTAGAGAAATTAACATTAAATTCTCTGGCAACAGCTCTGGTGGACATTCCTGCAGTCAGCATGCCAATTGTACTCTCCCTCAACTTGCGACATCTGTGGCATTGTGTTTGTGTAACAAAACTGCACATTTTAGAGTGGCATTTAATGTCCCCAACACAAGGTTATCATGCTGTTTAGTCATCTTCTTGATATACCACACCTGTCAGGTGGATGAATTATCTTGCCAAAGAAGAAATGCTCACTGACAGGGATGTCAAATTTCTGTTAACTTTTATGTCAGCTCATGAAACATGGGACCAACACTTTAAATATTGTTTATATTTTTGTTCCGTGTACTTGACCGGTCTGTTTATTTTTCACGCCTGCTACAGAAGAGACAAGAATGCATGCTCGTGAAGGGATATAGAGAGCAGCTGTTGCTTTGCGAGGTATCTCTAACTGAAAATGCATGATGAAAGTTATTGATAGTGGGTATTCAGCAGTCATAAAAGTGTGCCTTATTTACTTTGAAGAACTACAAAATAGTAATTTTGTCAGACCGCATAGGCAACAGCTGATGATGACTTGGAATGAAATAATATTAATCAATAAAACAAATGTAATATACACGACTGAAATATTTGATTAAAGTACATTTAATAAATGATTCAGTGGTGTTACCGCATTCAACCCAAACAATCTAATCCAAGATTATTTTTAGTAATTCAACCGAAACTGAACCGACCTCAAAAGGCACTAATTGTTCTGCACTACCAAAAATGTTGTTAATTCACTGAGTTAGCTAAATGACCTGTCTTTCTCTTGCTGAGCCGACCTGAACTGCCGACCGGAAATCCCGTTCATCGCTCACGGAGCGCTGCTTGCCGCTCTAGCGCTCCACATCCTTACGCGTTCAGCATTTAAACAGTTAATTGTATTAAATCACCATAGTCTATAAATTGCGCATGTAGGCCGTGACTTAAAGCTAAATGAAATGAAAAATGCCTTATTAGGCTCCTCATCTTAGTAATTAACCTTGATTTTGCACCTGTGTGCTTTTTCAGTTTATTTATGAAAAAAATGTAGTGAACTCCATGACAGTGCCTTTTGAATTCACTTTCGGAAACACAAGTTTGGCCAGAGTCTGTGGCTTCAGGCTCATGTGACGGTGCCCGCAGAGTAGGCCAGTAGCGGAGAATACCCTCTCTGCGATTGCGGAGCCACGGGATGCTGAACACCCTTCGGCCCACTCTTGCCAGGCTGGGCGGGGAGGAGGAGTTTTTCTTTATGTAGGCGTAAAGGTTTTTTTTTTTAGGAAAAATAACCCTATCAAAACAGAAAGCCTCTTGAAAGAGGTAATATGTTAGGCTTATTGAGCCAAAATCAAGGATATCCTATTGTATAGATAATAGAACGAACCTGAAGGAAACTTTTAAGAGATCAGATTTTTTGTTTATGAATACTTGAATACAATGGCACACTTAGCTAGCTACCCATCTCATTCCTTTCTGTTAGCATGTGCATGTAATACATCATCATGCTTTCGGGGTGCGTGTCTTTTCAGATTCCACAGTGATTCTTTAGTGGACACTACATCACCGCTCTTGCTCTTGGTCCTCATCTTTGTGAGTCACCTTGATTTTGCACCTGTTTTTTTTTCTCAGTTTCTTTATGGAAAATATTTAGCGAACTCCATGACAGTAGCTAAAGCAAGGGGCTATAGCAGCACACAAGTAGACTACAAATGCATGTCCTGATCTCGTGAAATAAGTGGAACTGGAGCGAAATTGGAGCGGCCGAGACAGCCGCTGCTCCATCCTTTGGGAAACTGGCTCTGCGCTTCAGTCAAAAATCGGCAAGCTCCTCTCTAGGCTCTGCTCAGGCTCTGCTCACATACTTTGGTTACACGACACAGGAGTGGTGTCATGTCTCTTAAAGAGACAACACATATTTTTGAAAATATTTTTTTTAAAGACAAAGGGCTACTTCTATTAAAAAAAAAATGTCGATCAGTAGGCCTAACGTGGTCTCAAATGAAAGGGCAACAGATTGTCTTCTGTTGCCCCATAGATTACTGAAAAAGGCCCAAAAGAGTCAATAAATCAACCCATGAAGACAGTCCTCTTAAATATGAATTCACCTGTATTGTGACTAGGCCTATGCAATCTTGCTTCACCCAGTTTATCAAGAAATGTACCATTATGTTAAGTAGTTATAGTGTTAAAAACAAAGTCAAATTGATTGTATGGTTGTATAAACGATTTGTTGAAGCCGTACATGGCTTTCTATGGGAATATTTATTCAAATGTTAATTCAATTATTGAAATGTTCAAATTATTAAAATGTTCACATTTTCAAGGTATTATCGCCATAAAATATTGGCCATTTTTAAATTTTTCTCCATATCGGCCCTTCAAAACCCATATCGGTCGTTCTCTACAGAAAATGATAACAAGCGTTTCTTATTGGACATTTCCAGATAGTCCCTCCCTGTTTCTGTCCATTTTCGTCTGTTTCGTGCTTACATAACACGACGGCGGGTACATCGACATGGTTGGTGCAAATCAAAATGTGGGTCTTGTTGTGTTGTAGGGATGAACCCACCCCCTCCTGGTATAAATACTGGTGGAATGAACCCACCCCCTCCTGGTATGTCCATGATGCATACCCAGAGACAGAGAGTTCCCCCACCGCCAGGAGAGGACGCCAGAGAGGTACGACCCAACGTCAAGCTAATAGACATTGTCCTTGTAAATATTGTTTTGTCGTGGTCTACTTTGTGCTCTTAAACGTAAGGGACAAATACTTAACACCCATGTATATTGAACTGGATGCTTGCGACTTAAGTTTTCATTTAGTGAGTTATCGCAGGTAAGAATTCAGCTGCTATAGAAGTCTGCTCGGTGTAAGATTTAGAAGAAATGTATATGTGATATGTTTTTAGTATCAGGAGACACCTGACCTAAGAAAATCTAGTGTGCGTGTGTTTAACAGGTGTGGCAGGGAGAGGAGGTGGGCATTGGCCCTAAGATCCCTCAGGCCCTGGAGAAGATTCTCCAACTAAAGGAGATCAGACAGGAGCAGCTAAGCACCGCTCCCACAGGTCAGAACAGGGAACTACACACTGGAGTGGGATTATGCATAAACCCTTAACAAATGACAAAATCATGACTTAAACAAATAAAGTAAGCTAACTATATTTATAACATATATTTATTGAGTGTTTCTTCATATCTTTCAGTAAGTTAACATCAACCAAACCTCTAACCCTGATGGTATCTTTCTATTCTAAGTACTGCAGTCCTAGTTCTTGTTATCTGGGTTCAGAGCCTTGTAGGAGCTTGAACTGGTCAGTGAATGTTCTGTGTTTTCTATCCTTTTCCAGAAGAGGAGGAGGAGAGCCAGGAGATGGAGATGAACAACTCCTCCGCCCCCGTCTTGTCTGAGACGGAAGAGGATGACAGTTCTCTCTCCAAGAAAGATGTGAGTATTGTTCTCATTCACAACTTCTCTCCTGCTGTCTGTGGGTGAATCTCAATTGTATTTTCTTGATTCCTCGCGTCCTCTCCTTGGCCTTGGCGCTTCACCAATGCGAATTCAGAATGATGCGACTCAGCAGGGAATTTAACTCACAACCTTAGAATTTTACGGCGGACACTCTAACCACAAGGCCACTGAGTTGGTGTGCGGATTAAGAAATGGTGCTATTTCCTGACATTTTCTCTCTTCCCTTCTCAGAAAAACCGCAAGCGCAGGAACCGCAAGAAGAAGAACAAGAAAAGGCGTGTGCAGGAGAAGAGGGAGCAGGCGGTGGAGAAGAAGGAGGAGGATGGAGGGAAGGAGAAAGAGCATGAGGTGGAGATCGAGTACGTCACTGAGGAACCGGAGATCTACGATCCTAACTTCATCTTCTTCAAGAGGATCTTTGAGGCCTTCAAGGTGAGAGCCTGCTCCGTTTTGATCATTTTGTTTATTCATAACGAATTTACAAATGATCAGTCAAAACATCCTACACACATTTGTCCGCAATCTTCTTGACCTTATTATTTACCATTTTGATGACCACTTATGAAATACAATATACTGTTGTTCAATTTGGATATTGGTTTTCTGTTTGAGTGTTCAGTAAATTGCTTCACTTAACTGGCTTTGTCTCCGTCCCTCTCACTGTTTTTTTTTTTTTCATCCCTCAGCTGACTGACGATGTGAAGAAAGAGAAAGAGAAGGAGCCGGAGAAAAAGGAGGCTCCTACCATGTTGAAGAAGAAGGGGTTCGAGGAGGAGACAAAAGACAGCGATGACAGTGATGACGTTAGTATTCATCTATCCTATGGTTTCTTCATTCCTTGGCTTGGATGAAGAAGACAAAATCTCAAGCAGGACTGTTCAGTGTCTCAATTATCTAGCCTACTGCCCTAGGTAGTGCACTTTCAGGGAGAAAGTTAGAGGATTGGGACATGGGGGATAGTGTCTTCCTGTTCATGTTGTCAATTACTCCTTCTTTGGAACTGTTGACCATGGAAGTCCTCCTTGCTCCTCTTTCTCCATCTCTTGATCTCTCTCCATCTCTCTCTGTGTGTACAGGAGATCAGAACAGATGTTCCCAAGCTGTCTAAGAAGAAGCTGAGAAGGATGAACAGACTGACTGTGGCTGAACTGAAACAGGTAAACCACTTTCTTATAACATAGTGGTTATAAGATCTAGCTGGTCTCATTAATGCTGTGTTTCATGAATGTTATAAGTGCTGACTATACAGTGCCTTGCGAAAGTATTCGGCCCCCTTGAACTTTGCGACCTTTTGTCACATTTCAGGCTTCAAACATAAAGATATAAAACAATCATGAAGTGGAACGACATTTATTGGATATTTCAAACTTTTTTAACAAATCAAAAACTGAAAAATTGGGCGTGTAAAATTATTCAGCCCCTTTACTTTCAGTGCAGCAAACTCTCTCCAGAAGTTCAGTGAGGATCTCTGAATGATCCAATGTTGACCTAAATTACTAATGATAAATACAATCCACCTGTGTGTAATCAAGTCTCTGTATAAATGCACCTGCTCTGTGATAGTCTCAGAGGTCCGTTAAAAGCGCAGAGAGCATCATGAAGAACAAGGAACACACCAGGCAGGTCCGAGAAACTGTTGTGAAGAAGTTTAAAGCCGGATTTGGATACAAAAAGATTTCCCAAGCTTTAAACATCCCAAGGAGCACTGTGCAAGCGATAATATTGAAATGGAAGGAGTATCAGACCACTGCAAATCTACCAAGACCTGGCCGTCCCTCTAAACTTTCAGCTCATACAAGGAGAAGACTGATCAGAGATGCAGCCAAGAGGCCCATGATCACTCTGGATGAACTGCAGAGATCTACAGCTGAGGTGGGAGACTCTGTCCATAGGACAACAATCAGTCGTATATTGCACAAATCTGGCCTTTATGGAAGAGTGGCAAGAAGAAAGCCATTTCTTAAAGATATCCATAAAAAGTGTTGTTTAAAGTTTGCCACAAGCCACCTGGGAGACACACCAAACATGTGGAAGAAGGTGCTCTGGTCAGATGAAACCAAAATTGAACTTTTTGGCAACAATGCAAAACGTTATGTTTGGCGGAAAAGCAACACAGCTGAACACACCATCCCCACTGTCAAACATGGTGGTGGCAGCATCATGGTTTGGGCCTGCTTTTCTTCAGCAGGGACAGATGGAAGATGGTTAAAATTGATGGGAAGATGGATGGAGCCAAATACAGGACCATTCTGGAAGAAAACCTGATGGAGTCTGCAAAAGACCTGAGACTGGGACAGAGATTTGTCTTCCAACAAGACAATGATCCAAAACATAAAGCAAAATCTACAATGGAATGGTTCAAAAATTAACATATCCAGGTGTTAGAATGGCCAAGTCAAAGTCCAGACCTGAATCCAATCGAGAATCTGTGGAAAGAACTGAAAACTGCTGTTCACAAATGCTCTCCATCCAACCTCACTGAGCTTGAGCTGTTTTGCAAGGAGGAATGGGAAAAAATGTCAGTCTCTCGATGTGCAAAACTGATAGAGACATACCCCAAGCGACTTACAGCTGTAATCGCAGCAAAAGGTGGCGCTACAAAGTATTAACTTAAGGGGGCTGAATAATTTTGCACGCCCAATTTTTCAGTTTTTGATTTGTTAAAAAAGTTTGAAATATCCAATAAATGTCGTTCCACTTCATGATTGTGTCCCACTTGTTGTTGATTCTTCACAAAAAAATGCAGTTTAATATCTTTATGTTTGAAGCCTGAAATGTGGCAAAAGGTCGCAAAGTTCAAGGGGGCCGAATACTTTCGCAAGGCACTGTATATACACACACACACACAGTACCAGTCAAAAGTTTGGACACACCTACTCATTCAAGGGTTTTTCTTTATTTTTATACATTGTAGAATAATAGTGAAGATATCAAAAACTATTAAATAACACATGGAATCATGTAGTAACCAAAAAAGTGTTAAACAAATCAAAATATATTTTATATTTAAGATTCTTCAAAGTAGCCAGCCTTTGCCTTGATGACAGCTTGCACACTCTTGGCATTCTCTCAACCAGCTTCATGAGGTAGTCACCTTGAATTATTTTAATTAGAAGGTGTGCCTTGTTAAAAGTTAATTTGTGGATTTTCTTTCCTTCCTTCTTAATGCATTTGTGCCAATCAGTTGTGTTGTGACAAGGTAGGGTTGGTATACAGAAGATAGCCCTATTTCGTAAAATAAAAAAGTCCATATTATGGCAAGAACAGTTCAAATAAGCAAAGAGAAACGACAGTCCATCATTACTTTAAGACATGAAGGTAATTCAATCCGGAAAATTTCAAGAACCTCCGGAGTCGCCTCTTCACTGTTTTTTATTTATTTATTTATTTTACCTTTATTTAACCAGGTAGGCAAGTTGAGAACAAGTTCTCATTTACAATTGCGACCTGGCCAAGATAAAGCAAAGCAGTTCGACAGATACAACAACACAGAGTTACACATGGAGTAAAACAAACATACAGTCAATAATAAAGTATAAACAAGTCTATATACAATGTGAGCAAATGAGGTGAGAAGGGAGGTAAAGGCAAAAAAAGGCCTTGGTGGCAAGGTAAATACAATATAGCAAGTAAAACACTGGAATGGTAGTTTTGCAATGGAAGAATGTGCAAAGTAGAAATAAAAATAATGGGGTGCAAAGGAGCAAAATAAATAAATTAATTAAATACAGTTGGTAAAGAGGTAGTTGATAGGGCTAAATTATATGTGGGCTATGTACAGGTGCAGTAATCTGTGAGCTGCTCTGACAGTTGGTGCTTAAAGCTAGTGAGGGAGATAAGTGTTTCCAGTTTCAGAGATTTTTGTAGTTCGTTCCAGTCATTGGCAGCAGAGAACTGGAAAGAGAGACGGCCAAAGAAAGAATTGGTTTTGGGGGTGACTAGAGAGATATACCTGCTGGAGCGTGTGCTACAGGTGGGAGATGCTATGGTGACCAGCGAGCTGAGATAAGGGGGGACTTTACCTAGCAGGGTCTTGTAGATGACATGGAGCCAGTGGGTTTGGCGACGAGTATGAAGCGAGGGCCAGCCAACGAGAGCGTACAGGTCGCAATGGTGGGTAGTATATGGGGCTTTGGTGACAAAACGGATTGCACTGTGATAGACTGCATCCAGTTTGTTGAGTAGGGTATTGGAGGCTATTTTGTAAATTACATCGCCAAAGTCGAGGATTGGTAGGATGGTCAGTTTTACAAGGGTATGTTTGGCAGCATGAGTGAAGGATGCTTTGTTGCGAAATAGGAAGCCAATTCTAGATTTAACTTTGGATTGGAGATGTTTGATATGGGTCTGGAAGGAGAGTTTACAGTCTAACCAGACACCTAAGTATTTGTAGTTGTCCACGTATTCTAAGTCAGAGCCGTCCAGAGTAGTGATGTTGGACAGGCGGGTAGGTGCAGGTAGTGATCGGTTGAAGAGCATGCATTTAGTTTTACTTGTATTTAAGAGCAGTTGGAGGCCACGGAAGGAGAGTTGTATGGCATTGAAGCTTGCCTGGAGGGTTGTTAACAGTGTCCAAAGAAAGGCCGGAAGTATACAGAATGGTGTCGTCTGCGTAGAGGTGGATCAGAGACTCACCAGCAGCAAGAGCGACCTCATTGATGTATACAGAGAAGAGAGTCGGTCCAAGAATTGAACCCTGTGGCACCCCCATAGAGACTGCCAGAGGTCCGGACAACAGACCCTCAGATTTGACACACTGAACTCTATCAGAGAAGTAGTTGGTGAACCAGGCGAGGCAATCATTTGAGAAACCAAGGCTGTTGAGTCTGCCGATGAGGATGTGGTGATTGACAGAGTCGAAAGCCTTGGCCAGATCAATGAATACGGCTGCACAGTAATGTTTCTTATCGATGGCGGTTAAGATATCGTTTAGGACCTTGAGCGTGGCTGAGGTGCACCCATGACCAGCTCTGAAACCAGATTGCATAGCAGAGAAGGTATGGTGAGATTCAAAATGGTCGGTAATCTGTTTGTTGACTTGGCTTTCGAAGACCTTAGAAAGGCATGGTAGGATAGATATAGGTCTGTAGCAGTTTGGGTCAAGAGTGTCCCCCCCTTTGAAGAGGGGGATGACCGCAGCTGCTTTCCAATCTTTGGGAATCTCAGACGACACGAAAGAGAGGTTGAACAGGCTAGTAATAGGGGTGGCAACAATTTTGGCAGATAATTTTAGAAAGAAAGGGTCCAGATTGTCTAGCCCGGCTGATTTGTAGGGGTCCAGATTTTGCAGCTCTTTCAGAACATCAGCTGAATGGATTTGGGAGACGTTGATTTCTGTTGACGTTGAGACTGGTGTTTTGCGGGTACTATTTAATGAAGCTGCCAGTTGAGGGCTTGTGAGGCATCTGTTTCTTAAACTAGACACTCTATTGTACCTGTTCTGACAGGTGAGGCATATCAAGAAGCTGATTAAACAGCATGATCATTACAAATATGCACCTTGTGCTGGGACAATAACAGCACTCTAAAATGTGCAGTTTTGTCACACAACACAAAGCCACAGATATCACAAGATTTGAGGGAGCATGCAATTGGTATGCTGACTGGAGGAATGTCCACCAAAGCTGTTGTCAGATAATTTAATATTCATTACTCTACCATAAGCCGCCTCCAACGTCGTTTTAGATAATTGGGCAGTATGTCCAACCGGCCTCACAACCGCAGACCATGCGTAACCACGCCAGCCCAGGACCTCCACATCCGGCTTCTTCACCTGCGGGATCGTCTGACATCCTGACCACACCAATTTTTTTTTACACAAACATGTTATTCATTAATTTCAACCAAACCGGTCGCACGCGTCAACGAGCATCTGCGTAGCCAGGCGCCTCTCTTGTTATTGGTTTTTAGAAGCATATACCCACGTGGGTGATTGAAAGCTGAACTGAGGTCCACACTCCAGTCGGGGGTTATAATGCACCTTAAAGTTGGGGCGGCACGTTGCCTAGTGGTTAGAGCGTTGGACTAGTAACAGAAAGGTTGCAAGATCGAATCCTCG
This sequence comes from Oncorhynchus mykiss, assembly GCF_057628025.1. Lineage (NCBI taxonomy): Eukaryota > Metazoa > Chordata > Actinopteri > Salmoniformes > Salmonidae > Oncorhynchus > Oncorhynchus mykiss. Next base: position 34,983,365 of record NC_143042.1, read on the forward strand.
AGCTGACAAGGTAAAAATCTGTCTTTCTGCCCCTGAACAAGGCAGTTAACCCACTGTTCCTAGCCGTCATTGAAAATAAGAATTTGTTCTTAACTGACTTGCCTGGTTAAATAAAGGTAAAAATATAAAAATTCTAATAAAAGTTGGTTGCCAACCGCCATATGAAGTCAGAAGAAGACTGAAGGATGAGAGATTACTAGAATCTTACTAGCTTGACCCTTTTCTCTGTGGATTGTTGGAGTAGAGGACCTTGTGTTAAATAACAACCCAATGTTTATATCCCAGGACAAATTAGCTACAACTGTAAGCTAGCTACTGCAAGCCAGCTAAATGGCCATGAATGTTTAATGCGTTTCGACCTGTCCCCAAACTTATATAGTTGGTTCAGAGTTAGTTTTGATATTTCCACCTGCGTGTCCTGATCGTGAATGGACAAAATTAACATGCGAGCGATGGAGCATGCGAGTCCCAAGCCTAGTCAGCATGTGACCTCCCAACTTTATTACCTCTCTTTTCGCTCCCTTCTCTCCTGTCATCCCCCTCCCTCTCTCCTCCTCTCCAGTTGGTGGCGCGTCCCGACGTGGTGGAGATGCACGATGTGACGGCCCAGGAGCCCAAGCTGCTGGTACACCTGAAGGCAACCAGGAACACGGTCCCCGTCCCCCGACACTGGTGCTTCAAGAGGAAGTACCTCCAGGGCAAGAGGGGTATAGAGAAGCCCCCGTTTGAGCTGCCAGAGTTCATCAAGAGGACGGGTATCCAGGAGATGAGAGAGGCTCTGCAGGAGAAGGTGGGTGACTGGTTGGGGTTGAGTGGGTACAGGGGACCACAAGCTGGTGGCAAGTGGGTCCATTTTGGGATGTACTCATGTTTGAATGCTTTCCTCTTTGAGGTTAACAAGGATCCATCATGACTAGATAGGTGTAAGAATGTGGTTGGGGCATTGCTTTTATCTGTGATTACTTAGTACGGAAGGACCATGTATTTCGGGGATCATCAACTAGATTTTTCTTGAGCGGATGGTCAGGGGGCCGGAACACAATTACAAATTTGTTGACTGCAAGAAGCACAGATATAAAATTTGACTAAAACATAGTAATTTCAAACCTCGCTTGCGTTTGTATATGATCACGTAAAAAAAAAGTTTATTTTTCTGCACATCTAGGCATACCTCTTGAGCTGTCTGTATCCTCCTGATTGGTGGTTATTTTTATTTTAAGAAACTATATCTGAATCTCTGCTAAAATCGGGGTAAAAGATTGAAAGGAATGCGAGTCTTATTCAGTACATTTAGTAATTAGTTGCTTTTCTAAAGTCTACCAACCTTGCCAGCAGGCATGCCAGCTAAGATAATTAGACAAGCTAGCTACTTTAACTTGATTGATAGCCTGAAATTGGCTTCTTGGTAGCTAATTGAGGTTGGGAGATTGGGAACCTGTCTGAAATCAACTTTATAAAATTGCTAGGTGGCTAGTAGTATTACAGAAAAACAACAACAAGACAAATCTGATGTGGCATGTGCCGCTTTTGATCATATACAGTATATCTCTCTCTTATACTTTGGAACAGATTTCCAAAATGAAAATCAATTGGAGCTGATTTGCTAGTGTTTATATAGTCCCCCCCCAAAAGTAAAATAAACTTGAGGGGCCAAATAAAATCACCTGCGTGCCAAATTCGGCCCGCGGGCCTCCAGTTGGGGAACCCTAATGTATTTCTATTGTAGTAGGACACAATCTAATATGCATCTGTTTTATCCTGTGTAAACTCTTCAACACTATGTTCCCTGTTCACAGGAGGATGCCAAGACCATGAAGACCAAGATGAGGGAGAAGGTTCGTCCCAAGATGGGCAAGATCGACATTGACTACCAGAAGCTCCACGACGCCTTCTTCAAGTGGCAGATGAAGCCTAAACTCTCCATCCATGGAGACCTATACTACGAGGTAGATATACTACACCAAAAGTATGTGGACACCTGCTTGTCAAACATCTCATTCCAAAATCATGGGCATTAATATGGAGTTGGTCCCCCCTTTGCTGCTATAACAGCCGCCACTCTTTTTGGATGGCTTTCTACTAGATGTTGCTGCAGGGACTTGCTTCCATTCGGCCACGAGTTAGTGAGGTCGGGCACTGATGTTGGGCGATTAGGCCTGGCTCGCAGTCTGCGTACCAATTCATCCCAAAGGTGTTTGTCTAGAATGTCATTGTATGCTGTCACGTTAAGATTTCGCTTCACTGGAACTAAGGGGTCTAGCCCAAACCATGAGAACAACCCCAGACCATTATTCCTCCACCACCAAACTTTACAGTTGGCACTATGCATTGGGGCAAGTAGCATTCCCAAGTTTAAACAAGTTTTGTTAGTTTTACATGTATAGACAGGTTGGTTGTTTAGCAACAAATCCGATGCGTGCGCAACTATGGGGCAAAACACAGGGTTGGCTTAGATTGTTGACTACATGTAAACTATATTCTATGTTTTATTGAAAACATAAATACATTTACAAAGAGCACTTCTTGTCTCAAATACATCATTACAGTTGTTGGTTAGCTAGCTAGCACATTTTTTCCATATTAGCATTGACTAGAAATCAGTCAAAACACCTCAAAACAAGACATGGTATCAAGAACAAGATGAAATGAGCTTTTATTTATTTATTTAACCTTTATTTAACTAGGAAAGTCAGTTATGAACAAATTCTTATTTACAACGAGGGCCTAGCTGAAACGAGTCACTTACGATTCCCCAGCATGGCAGTTTCTTATCATTGTTGGTAGCCATCTGGCCATCCAGAATCATAACAACTCACGGACTTCTGCACCATTGAAGCATGCACATCGTTTTTTGTGTGTGACATTGTCAGCTAACCCATCTCTTTAGACTATCCGGATATCCCCCCAAAATATCATGACATTATTTGAATAGTGAATTATTTCAAATTCACTTCCCTAGCACATGAATGTTATAAACTTACCATTCTATTTATTAATATCACATACATTTCGGAAATTTATCGCGATATGGATTTTTGTCCGCATGGCCCAGCTCTCCTATGTGGTTGATTTTGGGTTTCCTTCAATAGTTCCTTGTTCTTGAATGAAATCCTGGTTGTCAGTGGACTGCTCTGGTAGGTTTCTGTTTCTCACACTGACCTCTCTCTCTCTTTCAGGGTAAAGAGTTTGAGACGAGGCTGAAGGAGAAGAAACCAGGTGATCTGTCAGATGAACTGCGTATCGCTCTGGGCATGCCGGTTGGACCGGTGAGTTAATCTTCATCCTCATCACCACCTCCGCTACTTCATGTTATTGTTATCTCGCCACTAACTTTATTGTTGCTGGGCAGCTTTATAGTTGTGCTTTATTTGATTTGACTAAAATAATTGTATTGATGATCGTCTTTTTGAGAGCAGAATGACACTGATACACAATGGTCTTGTCACTAAAATTGCTTCACCATCCCCTCTCTGTGCAGAACTCCCACAAGGTGCCCCCTCCCTGGCTGATTGCCATGCAGAGATACGGCCCCCCTCCCTCCTATCCCAACCTCAAGATCCCTGGACTCAACTCACCCATCCCAGAGGTAAGCCCGACTTTAACAGACACACTCTTTAACAATTTACCGACTCGTTACAAAAGTATTAACACTGTATTGAAATGTTGCAGTATCGTGAAGCTCATTACAGACGATTAACTCCCCCTCTTCCGCTCTCGCTCTCTCCCTCCTCTCAGAGCTGTTCGTTTGGTTACCACGCTGGTGGTTGGGGGAAGCCTCCTGTAGATGAGACAGGCAAGCCTCTGTACGGTGATGTGTTCGGGACTAACGCAGGAGACTTCCAGGTTAGATCCTCCTCGTACACTGATGGATACCCTACAATCGTGCCTCATACCCCTAATATTTACCATACACCAAACTTCCCTACACTCTACCACATATGCCTATATCATACAACCAGTCTGCTTTTAATCTATTGGTGTATTGACTGGTGCCCTAATGTGTGTGTGTGTGTGTGTGTGTCTTTCTCTCTCTGTGTAGGCTAAGGCTGAGGAGGAGGAGGTAGATCGTACGCCGTGGGGAGAGCTGGAGCCTTCAGATGAGGAGTCTTCAGAGGAAGAGGAGGAAGATGAGAGCGACGAGGAGAAACCAGACGAAACCGGCTTCTTCACACCGGCAGACAGGTAGACATTCACATGTTGTTTACTGGACGTTTGAAACACAAGTTGACATCGACTTGAAATGAACCAGTCTCTTTATACTGTTGGATCAAATGGCCTTTGATCGCACGGAATGACATTTGCATTTGGTTGACTTGAGTACCTTGATCAGTGTTCCAACTCCAGCCCTGTGTGTGTTTTGTATATGCCTCTCCCCCAGTGGTCTGATCACCCCAGGAGGCTTCTCGTCAGTGCCTGCTGGTATGGAGACTCCAGAGCTCATCGAGCTGAGGAAGAAGAAGATTGAGGAGGCCATGGACGGGTGAGTGTGTGGCCATACTTAAGCTGTGTGTGTATTCTCTATTGTGTGTGTTGTGCTAACTAGGCTGTGAGTGTGCGGTTTGTATCTTCTGGTGATTTATTTCTGCGGAATTATGTGTAGGAATGAGACTCCTCAGCTGTTCACGGTGCTCCCAGAGAGGAGAACGGGCTCTGGAGGGGCAGCCATGATGGCATCCACACACATCTACGACGTATCGGGGGTAAGAACCATGTCTGCTTTCATGCCAGTTTTGATACATACTGTACACTAATGCATTGCGTAGTCAACACATCTACATCCATCCTCAGGATCATACGCACACACACACACACTACGACTGCGCCCGAATCACCACCCAATCTATAGTGATCTACTTTTGGCCAGGTCTCCAAACCATTTGGACGCAGTTGTACCACACACACACACACTAGGGAAATAGGGTGCCACTGCCATTTCAGATTGTCTTTTGTTTGAACCCCCTTCTCGCTCTCTCTTTATCCCTCTCCAGGCGATGGCTGGTCGTAAGGCGGGTGGAGGCCAAGAGTCCCAGGGGGTGGAGGTAGCCCTGGCCCCAGAAGAGTTGGAGCTGGACCCAATGGCCATGACCCAGAAGTACGAAGAGCATGTCAGGAACCAGGAGGCCCAGGTGGAGAAGGAGGACTTCAGCGACATGGTGGCCGAGCACGCCGCCAAACAGAAGGTGAGAGGTGGGAGCGACTGCAGGCTAGCGTACTGGAAATCTTATTCTCGGTTTTCGAAATGTATTAGACCAATAGAGCCTTGCTGAGGTTAAGAGTGTTTGTATTACCAGTTTTCAGTTCAAAAGGAAGCAAAAACAAACACTAGATGGGAAGACTAGAGGGCCATTTTTATTATCTCTACTGGTATGAGTGATTTCAACACCTAAATCCCTATTACAACTTTAGCTCCAGGAATTCAATGTTTTAAAAAAATGTACTGTCATAATAACTAATATTGCAAGGCCTTGCTTTTAAAAAATGTTATCTCTATGCCATCCTCCTGTAATATCAGTATTTGAAAGGGGCGTGCACATGCACAGCTATCTCCCTCCTTCCTCTCTCCCTCTTATCAGCCCTGTAGAGATGAGAGAGAGACCTATGTCAACATGTTGTGCCGGGATAGGGGGTTAGTAGAAGGGGGGGGAAAGTAGTGTTTTCACTGTTGTATGACAATATTGACAACTTGTTTCTCGCACTCTCATTTCTCTTTCTCTCTCTCCCACAGCAAAAGAAGAGGAAGGCCCAGCCCCAAGACACACGAAGTGGTGCCAAGAAATACAAAGAGTTCAAGTTTTAGACCAACAAAATCACACAGAGAGGAAATGGTAAGGGAAGAGAGGACAGGCAGAACGAGACTAACAGGGCTCGGATTTTAAACCATGAGGAACCACTCTTTCACGACCACAAAACCATCAATTATCACGGTTGTTTTATTTTCCTTTAAATGATGATGTAAATAAGTGTCTGGCAGGTTTGGGGTCATTTCCATTTCAATTCCAGTCAATTCATAACGTAAACCAAATTCCATTTCCCAATGTTCCTTATTGAGCGTTGAAGATAATTGGAATTAGATGTTCAGTGTAATTCCTGAATTGAATTGAAATGAAATTGACCCCAAGACTGGTGTCCGGTAGAACCACTGCCAGGTCTCCTCCGTATGCAGCATTTGTATGACCCATCAATTCTATCCTGTGTGACTGTTATTTGTTCATGTAACTGCTTTTCTGTTTTTGTAAATAAACGACTCAAATCCATTCCATGGATCCATATGGTTAATATTTTCAGGGTTTATAGTTTTTTCCTGGCCATGTGACCTGTCACCTGACCAGGAAAACTCCTGTCCCTAGTTAGTGATCGCCAATAACAAGTCGAGACACACGGTGCGGAAAAACTGGGCCCTACATTGCTATAGTCCTTACTTTAGTGATCTACACCTTTAACATTCTGTCAACATGCCTATGGCTCTATGAAGTCAAACCTTGCATGAAAAACCATGAGCTGGCCTCATGCCTCACCGATATACCCCCTGACCAAGTCATAAGGCTCTCTAGAGCCATAGAGCTGACTGATGTACTAACAAGGTGTAGTTCTAAACTCGTCCACCAGGGGCTGACAGGACCCAGTGTGACAGACACCTGACGTCCGGGGAAACTTACCCTCATACGAACCATCCTGATCTCGCGAGCTTACATTCTGTTTCGCCTAACAGAATGTAAGCTCACGAGATCAGGACGATGCTAGGAAACACTCACTGTGACCTAAATAACTGCAGTAGCCGCATGCTGACTCGATCACTAGTACACACACACATATACACACACACACACACACACAGTAACACAATGCCTGTGAGGCCCCCTCTGCACCACACTGTCTGGCAGGCTCTCTCCAATACCATTCCAGGATTTGTCGGCCAAGCGTATAGTAGCCTACTACAACCTCTCAGCCACATGCTAGAATAACTATTCCATGTATTTTTCTCATTAGCCTGCTTAAAAAAAGAGGTGACTGCTACATAACCATATGATATACACTATCTCTCAAATATGGTTAAAGATATTGTGTCAAACCCAGATGAGAAATACGAAATAAGTATTTTCCTGTGTGTGACGCGTCTTAACGTCTTCATGAAAGGTCAAGTGGACTCGAGACGTTGCCTATTGTTGTGGAGATGGCGTGACATCATTTTAACAGCGTATGAATGATTTCCCGCCCCACACTGGGGAAACCCTGGCATGAATCATCCGGTCGAAGACACCACGTAGGTGGAATCACACACACCATGGGAGATTCAGAAACCGGTAAAGACACTCGCATTAATGAATGAATGTCATCCTGACTGCAAGTACTAGGCTTGGCCATTCATACCGTCATCAGTGATTCGCAATGGCCCCTTCAATAGACATGTCCTTGTCTTCCATACTCAGTTCTCGTTGATAAGATATATTCAAGACACTGTTTCTTCACCACTAATTGGCAGTCAAGACAAAAGTTGCATCGTCACTGATAAGGTCATAAATGACATTGGATGTATTTTTTTTTACCATAGCTGGTCTGAATAAGGTATCTTGTCCCCTTGACGTCTTGGGTTCAGGGTTGACGTCTTGGAACGCAATGAGATGTGGCAGATCCACAGAGCACTGTTTAGAACCCCTGGGTCCATCCATGGCCATCATTTAATCTGTGTCATCCTAATCTCTTTCTGGATGTCATCACAAGCAGCAGTGGCGGGAAGAAGGAAGCAAGCAACACCTTATGTGACTTGAGACAAATATAGATGGCCTGCCTATTATTCACGGGTGCAGGCATAGCCACGGGAAGTAGGGGTGCTGTAGCACCCCCTTGAAAAATCTGAATTAAAAAATATATGTTTTGAACAAAGAAAATGTTTTCCACAAAAGTAGTGCACTGGGCCTTTACTTGTATTAGCGGACCGATTTCGACGTCTGCAGTTCGGGCCAAAGAAAAAGAAAATGTCCGCTTTGGCAAAAAAAAAGAAGGTAGTTGTATAATTAAGAACAGTGTCGAGCAGGATTCAATGGTTGGAATTGCATGAGTTGTTGCCCTGTCCCTTCCTCTGAGATTCATTGTAATGGAATCCAAAAGAACAAAACCCTGTCCTCAAACATTTTCATCAAAGGGTGCCAAGTTATGGGCAAAAACACAAAACATCCACATCAAATGTAACATTTTTCTTGATCAAATAACATGGAAAACAACTTTTTTTGTGCAGTGTTAATTTACCATCCTTACAAACCACTTAATGTAAATGTACGTTACTGTATATAGGCTGGTCATCTAGGTTTGTACCTGTAGACTTTCCATCACCGTGAAGAAAAACAATGCACAATGCAGTAATTGTGTACATTGAGACATCAAGTGGTATGTGATGATGTGGCTCATCTGGTGAAACATGGTGCTTGCAATGCTAGGGGGTTTGATTCCCACGGGGGACAAGTATAAAAATGTATGCACTCACTACTGTAAGTTGTTCTGGATAAGAGTGTTTACTAAAATGGAAAATGAATTAATAGACCATTTCAGCTTCCACATAGAAATAGGTTGCATTTGCAATTTATTTCCCCCAGTCAGCAATAAAATCGCAGCACTCCCAAACTATTTTCCCGCAGCTATGGGCGCAGGGTGTTTGTTTCAATAAACTGTTGCCTCCAGGAAGATGAAACATGCTATGTGAATACCGGTTATGACTAATTCATGACTAGTATGCATAGATTATCACTAGCCAAGTAACTAAACTCCTCCACGGAATTGAGTGTAGACGAGAGTTTTTTTTAATGAACCTCTGACTCCTTCGAGTCGTTATGCGTCGATAGGCCTACTTCAAATATGTAAATTCTTAAACCGTATCATGTACCTATGTTTGTCATCTGTTGTTTCATGCCTTTCTTTGTTTGCTGAAATCCATACTTTTTAATACAGTTTTAAGAAAATACAACCACTTACTGTTTACACATTGCTGTTGCTCTAAAATGGCAACAAAGCACGAACGCGTAGGCTATGTGCCAATTTAATCTCAACAAGGAAACAGTCGGTGGTTGTGTTTTATTCAGGCCATGTGACGTGTGTGTGATTATCAAATGACAACATCTAAGTGATTCATAGTCTAGCCAGACAGTAGCCAGACTATAAAATGCGCACCACTTCTCCTTTTGGCATAGGGCCTACAGCCAACCGCAGTAGCCTATTCACGTGCCCGTATCACATTGAAACCGGCCACGATAAGCCTAATTATTACTATCACCATGAAGAATCAGTTACTCGGTTATAGGCTGTGACTACCGAAAGTAGTAGAACCAATTGTAAATGAAAGGGAAAGCAACCCGTAGTCAACATGTGCACAGTCAAACATTTCCCCAAGGTCGTGTGACGCAACGAAGGTGAGCTCATATGCTAAATCAAACGTCTGACTGTAACCAGCTCTGCATCCTAATAAACTATCTTTACTCATGAGCTAAATCAAACGTCTGACTGTAACCAGCTCTGCATCCTAATTAAGCTATCTTTACTCATGAGCTAAATCAAACGTCTGACTGTAACCAGCTCTGCATCCTAATAAGCTATCTTTACTCATGAGCTAGATGAAACGGCTGACTGTAACCAGCCCTGCATCCTAATAAGCTATCTTTACTCAGGGTGAGAGATAAATGGTGGAAGACGGTGAGTCACACCGAACACAGACCGCATACTGTCAGAGTCAGGTAGGCTAGTAACCGGACCTGGGCCGATTAATTCCCTGTAGGGTTACAGCGACAATAACATGCCCCCCCCCCCCCCCCCCCCCCCCCCCATGTAGTGACTGATGGATTTAAAAGTCTCAAAATTAAATAATCACCTCTAATCATGTCACTTTGGGGAAATTCCTGGAATTCATCATCAGTCACACCAAATGACTTTTCGAAGCATAAGCTCGGAATGAGGTGCATTATGAGTACAAATCCATACACATTGATTGACTCATTGATTAATCAATTTAGTTTGTTTAACTCTAACAGCGTAGCCTAGCATTTATTATAATGCTTTACCTGAAATAGTTTCTTAATTAACCAACTTTTAACCTTTAAAAAACAGAATGTTAAGGGGGCACATGTTGTCACACTATTTTTATGATTTTCCCATCTCTCACTCTCTCTCCCGCTCATGTAAAATAATTAAAAAATAAAATAAGCATACATCTTCTTTAACCCTTCAACCACATTCTCAACAGGCTTGTAGAGCAAGTTTTGACAATGGATTTAGAAGTGAATAGGAAAAAAATATTCACTTGAACTTGATTGGTCAACTAATACAAATAATGCCTATGATAGTAATAAAGAACGTCACTTTGTCATATATTTTCAAAATGGGAATATTTTTTGAGGGACTGCACTATACCCCCATTGCTGGTATGAGTTTATTTTAATATCTCAACTACCTGGTAGAGCTCTGTTATTTCCAAATAAACATCCAGTTGAAAATAAACTATTGTAAGTTCTTATTTTAGTTGTTAGTAATAGGAATGTATGGTGCAAACATGTTTTCATATTTTTTTAGAAACAGTTAAAGGGTTAACAAGAGAAGAGGCACGTTGATCATGCATTGTGACCAAGATTTTCATTATATTGACAAGATAGTTGAGTGACTGCTGTTACAATGAAAATACACGTCCTCAAGGATGGAAGACAGGCGCCAGGAGGCGAGATCAGGTGTGACCATTTTAGCCAATGAGAGGGCAGATACGCGTGTGACCACAGGGCACAACTCTGATAAAAAGTCGTATTTTTTCAAAGTGGCCGAAATGCCACGTGGTCCACTTATATCAGAGCATTTGTAACAACCCAACCAAAACAAACCATATATTCGGTCAAAGAAGCCTCACGTAGAACATTTGCAATTATTTTTGTTGTTGACCAAATTCGAGACTCATTGACCTCCATACAAAAATTCCTCACTTCGTGGTCTTGTTTTCGTGGGCAGACTTTGGGGGGGGGAGTAGAACCTCTCGCTTCGCCTCTTCTCTGATTGTGCAATTTGCCTTGGTGGAGAAATGTTCTGTTTCCTGCACCAGGCTAGAGACAAGTTGAGAGCGAGAAAGAGGGTTTGCTCGTTGTGCTCTCTGAAAGAAAGGAAATTCACGGTAAAGTTACAATTTAGTACGACCAAAATAATAGTTATTCAATTGTATAGAAGAAACGGATTCACTTTTAATTGCACAGACGAAAATTTTAACGTGTAGCCTAGACAGGCACACCGAGGTTTTTGCAACGAAGAGGCAGAAGGGAAAGAAAGGCTATTATACCCCTACGTTTGAAACCTTTTAAGCTAACCTACCTCCAGGATGTCGGAGCGAGGAGGGCTCCCGCGGACTGGAGGTGCCCCCTCCCCGCACTTGCAACCCTCCAAACCGGTCACGATCACCTCGAATCGCCCTGTCCACATGAACCTATACGCCACCTGGGAAGTGGACCGCTCTTCACCAAGCTGTGTGCCGAGGTAAGAGCCTTCGAGTAAGGGAAGTAACGTTAGTTCTATCCGTTGGTTCTTCTTGTCTGTTTTTTGTTCGTTTAAGACAAATAAGTACTTGTTTGCAGACCATTTAAAGACGTCCACTATGGGTTTTACGGGTCATACTTTGGGTTTACTACCAAAACGATCTTAAATTCTCTAACATAACAATGCAGTGTTTGCATTGTGTTTGCATTGTTTTTAGGTGACTGGGTAAATAGCATAATAAGACATTCTCAACTTGCAATAACATTTTATTGTTGTCTATCTGGTCAACCCAGACACGTAGCCTATAGGCTAGTCTACCACAATATAATACAGAATCAACTTCTGTATCGTTCTTGTACACGTACCCCTCACGATAGTATCCTGTGCCTATGTTTCCGATGGAGCATTTTATCTCTCGGTCGGTCGCGGTATTTTGGGGGAGATCCGTCATATCAAATGCACCACTGGCCATTCAGATGGTGGCATACAGAAACCAGTTGTTCGTTCCACGACAGAACAGACTGTCTTGGTGTATTTCCCCATAGCTCAAGGCTCCACCGTTAGATTTGGATTCCAATGTTGCCCAGGGTTTTAGCAACGTTCTAAGATCATTAGTATATCAATTGATAGGTTAGATTTGCTGTAATATAAGTTTTATTTTTTATTTTTTTGGGGTGGGGGGGTTTAACTGGAAGGGAGTGTATTAATCCAATGTAATGGAGCAGTAGGAAGAGTAGCCAGGAAATCTCACACACCTGACATCCATCCATGGTCATTCTGAACAAAGGCTCTCAAGATCCCTCGTGTGTGTGTGTGTGTGTGTGTGTGTGCGCCAGTGCCAGTTTTTCTATTTTTCTATTCCACTTTTCCCCTTTCTCTGTTATATTATAATATACTGTATGCTCATATGCTATATGATACTGTATGTGTTTATGTGAAGTTTATTTCCGATGCATTCGGAAAGTATTCAGACCCCTTGACTTTTTCCACATTTTGCTTTACGTTACAGCCTTATTCTAAAATTGATTACATTTTTCCTCATCAATCTACACACAATACCCTATAATGACAGAGAAAACAGGCTTTTAGAAATTTTAGCAAATGCATTAACTATAAAAAACAGATGCCTTATTTACATAAGTATTCAGACCCTTTGCTATGAGACTTGAAATTGAGCTCAGGTGCATCCTTTTTCCATTGATCATCCTTGAGAGGTTTCTACAACTTGATTGGAGTCCACCGGTGGTAAATTCAATTGATTGGACATGATTTGGAAAGGCACACACCTGTCTATATAAGGCCCCATAGTTGACAGCGCATGTCAGAGCAAAAATCAAGCCATGAGGTCAAAGGAATTGCCTGTAGATCTCTGAGACACGATGCACAAATCTGGTAAGGGTACCAAAACATTTCTGCAGCATTGAAGTTCCCCAGGAACACAGTGGCAACCATCATTATTAAATGGAAGAAGTTTGGAACCACCAATACTCCTCCTAGAGCTGGCCGCCCGGCCAAACTGAGCAATCGGAGGAGAGGGGCCTTTGTCAGGGAGGTGACCAAGAACCCGATGGAGTTTCTCTGTGGAGATGGGAGAACCTTCCAGAAGCACAACGGTCTCTGCAGCACTCTGGCAAATCAGGCTTTTATGATAGATTGGCCAGACTGAAGCCATTTCTCAGTAAAAGGAACATGACAGCCTGCTTGGAGTTTGCCAAAAGGCACCTAAAGGACTCAGATCACGAGAACTCTTTGGCCTGAATGCCAAGTGTCAGGTCTGGAGGAAACCTGGCACCATCCCTATGGGGACGCATGGTGGTGGCAGCATCATGCTGTGGGGATGTTTTTCAGGGACTGGGAGACTAGTCAGGATCGAGGCAAAGATGAACAGAGCAAAGTACAGAGAGCTCCTTGATGAAAACCTGCTCCAGAGTGCTCAGGACCTCAGACTGGACCACCTTCCAACAGCACAATGACCCTAAGGTCACAGCCAAGTCAATGCGGAGGAGTTGCTTCGGAACAAATCTCAATGTCCTTGAGTGAGCCAGCCAGAGCCCGGACTTGAACCCGATCGAACATCTCTGGAGAGACCTGGAAATAGCTGTTCAGCAATGCTCCCCATCCAACCTGACAGAGCTTGAGAGGATCTGCTTCGCTTGTAGCGTCATACCCAAGAAGACTCGAGGCTGTAATCGCTGCCCGAGGTGCTTCAACAAAGTACTGAGTAGAGGGTCTGAGTACTTATGTAAATGTGATATTTCCAGATTTTTTTTGCCACTTTCTCCCCAATTTCATGGTATCCAATTGTCTCATCGCTGCAACTCCCGTACAGACTCGAGAGGCAAAGGTCGAACGGCGTGCATCCTCCGAAATGCAACCCAACCAAGCCGCACTGCTTCTTGACACAATGCCCACTTAACCCATGAAACCAGCCGCGCCAATGTGTCAGAGGAAACAAAGTACACCAGGCCACTGTGTCAGCGTGCACTGCGCCCGGCCGGTCACAGGAGTCGCAAGTGCGCAATGGGACAAGGACATCTCTGCCGGTCAAACCCTCCCCGAACCCGGACGACGCTGGGCCAATTGTGCGCCGCCCCATGGGTCTCCCGGTCACAGCCGGCTGCGACAGAGCCTGGACTCGAACCCAGAATCTCTAGTAAGCACAGCCTTAGACCACTGCGCCACTCGGGAGGCCATTTTCTAAAATGTATACTAACCTGTTTTTGCTTTGTCATTATGGGTTGTTGTGTGTAGATTGTAGGGGGAAAAATAATGAATAGATTTTTTAAATAAGGCTGTAACGTAACAAAATGTGGAAAAAGTTGAGGCGTCAGAATACTTTCCAAATGCACTGTATACCCCCCCTTCCAAATGGCGATAGATAGCTCAGCAGTATTTCAGTACTATGTTAATGCAACATTCACCTGTAGAAGTATTGTAGTCAATGGGTATAGTGAAGCCGGAGGAGCGGTGCTCCCTCACATTTTTTCCAATTTGCCTCGAGAATACACTGAGCTGTGATACTATTTCTGTCAAATGGCTTCTGATAAATTATATTTAATTACAGCAATAATTCAATGACAAACCAAATATTTATAGCAACCTAGAGGTAAATGGTGGTTTCTTCTCTCTGGCGGTGGCAAGAACGATGAAGAACTATTAGGCTACCCGTGTGCACTGCGGAGGCCTGTCCGAGTTCTGATTGGCCAAAGTGGTCAGGACGTTTGAATTAGTCCTTGAGGATGTTCACTAAACTCCACGGAGCCCTCGTACACTGTGGAACCCAGAACGATATGTGACCACTTGGTTACGACGACGCCGTTTTGCCCAGGACACCTAATCCATAGTGGCCCCCGTGATGGTTTTGTTCGCTGCAATTGATTTGATATCATTTTTTCATCTATGCACATCAATTCTATGTTTTGTTTTATTCTGTAATGGGGTATATCGTCACTGTGTGTTCAAGCTAATCACGAACAGTTCAATGATATTAAGCTATATGCATGTGCATTCGGCTGTAGCCACATAGCTATACCACATAGTCGTAGGCCTATTAGGTTAGTCCTACTGCAAATTATTCTTGTTCGTTCCTGAATTGGCCGAATGGCAGAGCTATCCTTCAACTGTTCTTTATCACCACAAGTTGGTTCAACTTCTTCAACCTCTCTAGGGTACGTAGGACGGTAGCGTCCCACCTGTCAACAGCCAGTGAAACTGCAGGGCGCCAAATTCAAAACAACAGAACTCCCATAATTAAAATTCCTCAAACGTACATGTATTTTACACCATTTTAACGATACACTCGTTGTAAATCCAGCCACAGTGTCCGATTTCAAAAAGGCTTCACGACGAAAGCAAACCAAAAAGATTATGTTAGGTCAGAGCCAAGTCACAGAAAAACACAGCCATTTTTCCAGCCAACGAGAGGAGTCACAAAAAGCAGATATATAGATAAAATTAATCACTAACCTTTGATGATCTTCATCAGATGACACTCATAGGACTTCATGTTACACAATACATGTATGTTTTGTTCGGTATTTATATTTAAATATTTATTTATAATTTTTATATATAAAAAAATCTGGGTTTACATTGGCGTGTTATGTTCAGTAGTTCCAAAACATCTGGTGATTTTGCAGAGAGCCACATCAATTTACAGAAATACTCATAATAAACATTGCTAAAAGATACAACTATTATACATGGAATTTTAGATCCACTTCTCCTTAATGCAACTGCTGTGTCAGATTTTAAAAAAAACTTTACGTAAAAAGCACACCATGCAATAATCTGAGTACGGCGCTCAGACAACAAAATCAAGCCATACAGATATCCACCATGTTGGAGTCAACAGAAGTCAGAAATGGCATTATAAATATTCACTTACTTTTGATGATCTTCATCAGAATGCACTCCCAGGAATCCCAATTCCACAATAAATGTTTGTTTTGTTTGGTAATGTCCATCATTTATGTCCAAATTCCTCCTTGTTGTTAGTGCGTTCAGCCCAGTAATCCAACTTCATGACGCACGCGGAGACAAAGTACAAAAGTTCCATTACAGTCCGTAGAAACAATGTCAAACGATGTTTAGAATCACTTTAGGTTGTTTTTAACATAAATCTTCAATAATGTTCCAACCAGAGAATTCCTTTGTCTTCAGAAATGCAATGGAACGCAGGTCGCGCTCGCGTGAACGCGCGAGACTGAGCTCGTGGCTGCTGGCAGACCTCTGACTCATTCCCCCCTCATTCGGCCCTACTTCACAGTAGAAGCGTCAAACAACGTTCTAAAGACTGTTGACATCTAGTGGAAGCCTTAGGAAGTGCAACATGACACCATAGACACTTTTCAATAGGCCAAGCATTAAACTACAGACCTCAGATTTCCCACTTCCTGGTTGTATTGTTTTTCTCAGGTTTTTGCCTACCATATGAGTTCTGTTATACTCACAGACATCGTTCAAACAGTTTTCGAAACTTCAGAGTGTTTTCTATCCACATCTACTAATTATATGCACATTCTAGCTTTTATGGCTGAGTAGCAAAGCAGTTTAATTTGGGCATGCTTTTCATCCAAAATTCCCAACGCTGACCCCTACCCTAGAGAAGTTAACCTCTCTAGGGTAGCGGGCAGCGTTCGGAATTTTGGATGAAAAGCGTGCCCAAATTAAACAGCCTGCTACTCGGGCCCAGAAGATAGTGCTTGTTTAGAAAAAGTTATCCATGTCTTGCCAGATCATATAATGATTAATTTACATGTTATTTAGCTGAACCGAAATATAATAGCATAGTAGGTGTGTAACGTTACTGCTCCACCAAAAACACCTAATTTCGAATGAGATTTTAGGATGGTTAGCTGAAGCCGAATTTTCAAAGATCGGAGCTTTGATTGAAACACAACACAAGAAGGGCTAATTGTTTAACCCGGTCTTCTCTAAATACGCTCACGGAACAGTCCTTCAAGAAGACCTCTAAACGCATATCGAAACGAATATTCCCGCGAAACTGACTGATCAATCAAATGGTCGGCGTGGACATGCAGCTGGGACTTTTCACCGGGTAAAACATGAAGAACTATCCCTCACGATTTGACGGTGGCGATGGCCCATAAAAATAAAAAAAGAGGTAGCCTAAAACTTGGAGTTTTGAGGGTGTTAAAAATAGACTCATGTCAAAAGGAAAATGGCTGCGTGAGCACAGGCAGATGTTGCATTTTGGAGGATCTGTTTTCTTTTGCATCTGTTGGCACACACTTTTGAGGAAAAGTTGACGTCATTTACATTTTTCTTTGTGCTCCCTCACCTAAATAAATAGAGCTACTAGCACCCGTAGTAAATTAATGACATTATTAAAATAATAACCATACCATAGAATCAATTAATAAAGATACCACCGTATGAGACAAGGTGGTAAAAGCATCATAATGGGCTTTAGTACTGTACGCTTCTCCTGTTCAAAAAGCTTTAGAGCGTGGCTGGTTTAGTACTAAAGCCTTTGAGTGTGTTTTGGCAGATGCTTTTTAGTATTTTTGTCAAGTGCTTTGTTTGGGGTAAGTAAGTAGATGAGATATTTTTAGAGCACAACTTGTCTGTGTCCTGGACTCAGATCTCCGTTAGTTTGATGTCCTGTCTCTGGGGGGGGGGGGGGGGGGTGCCTAGTGATGTCACCTTGCTGGATCTGCACAGTTTCAGGGCTTTTAGCAGAAGCCACGGTCCATCATCCCTTCTTCCATTTCACTGCAGAGAAACCGAGAACCAACCAGAACGCTGAGAAATACAGCCTTCCTTCCTGGAGACAATCACTGATCTGACACCATGTAGATTGTTAGACTGTGTTATAGAACCCAGAGTTTCGCCTGTCCAGTCGTGTCAGATGTGATCACTTCAAGGAAGGAAGTGGAGGAGGTGAGGAGGGATTTATTTTAGAAGCATCGTACCCAGCCCTCACCTGTGTCTCAAGACATTGTGATGGCTGGGTATGATTCGAACAGGCCCAGGGTGTCTTATTATTGTTGTTGTTGCAGGAAGCTGACACGTGAACACCCTCCCTGTAGAGGTTTGTAGCTGTAACCTCTTCTACTTCCCGTCTACCCATAATGCTGTTGGTGTGTTTACATAGAGTGAGAGTGCCTCTGTAAGGTCAGTTCTTATGGACACTTTACCTTCATTAACTATTCTGTGGGCGGGAAACTGTCAGTATGCAGTAACCTACTTCCTCCAATTTACCATGTTTCTGCAGCATTGTCACCAACTGTCTTTTTCTCACAGCTTTTTAAAAATGTATCCCAAGCTAAATAATCCCAGTGACACCAGCAGGCCAACTACCTGTCTTTGGGTTATTTAAAAAGTGTCTTCAAAAGCTCTATTAAAGTGCATTCGGGAATCTATTCAAACCCCTTGACTTTTTTCAACATTTTATGTTACAGCCTTATTCTAAAATGGATTAAATCCATTTTTTTCTCATCAATCTACACATACCTCATAATGACAAAGCAAAAACAGTTTTTCTTTCTCCTTCATATTTGAAAACGTGTGTGTATATATATATATATATATATATATATATATATATATATATATATATATATATATATATATATATATATAAATAAAAACCCGCCTGGAAACTATCACATTTACATCAGTATTCAGACCCTTTACTCAGTACTTTGTTGAAGCACCTTTCGCAGCGATTACAGCCTTGAGTCTTCTTGGGTATGACGCTACAAAGCTTGGCACACCTGTATTTGGGGAGTTTCTCCCATTCTTCTCCGCAGATCCTCTCAAGCACTGTCAGGCTGGATGGGGAGCGTTGCTGAACAACAATTTCCAGGTCTCTCCAGAGATGTTAAGCAGGATTCTCGTCTGGGCTCTGGCTGGGCCACACGAGGACATTCAAATCAAATTTGATTTGTCACATGCCCTGAATGCACAGGTGTAGACCTTAAAGTGAAGTGCTTACTTACAAGCCCTTAACCAACAATGCAGTTTTAAGAAAATAAGAAAAGTAAGAGAGAAGAATAACAAATAATTAAAGAGCAGCAGTAAATAACAATAGCGGGGCTATAAACAGGGGGTACCGGTACAGAGTCAATGTGCGCGGGGCATTGGTTTCGAGGTAATTATGTACATGTAGGTAGAGTTATTAAAGTGGCTATGCATTGATAATAAGAGTAGCAGCAGCGGGGGGGGGGGGGGGGGGGGCGCGGCGCCAAGTCTAGGTCCAAGAGGTTTCTAAACAGCTTCGACCCCCAAGCCATAAGACTCATGAACAGCTAATCAAATGGCTACCCAGACTATTTGCATTGCCCCCCCCCCAGGCAGTGATGCAACCCGTCAGGATGCTCTCGATGGTGCCGCTGTAGAACCTTTTGAGGATCTGAGGACCCATGCCAAATCTTTTCAGTCTCCTGAGGTGGAATAGGTTTTGTCGTGCCCTCTTCACGACTGTCTTGGTGTGCTTAGGCCATGTTAGTTTGTTGATGTGGACACCAAGGAACTTGAAGCTCTCAACCTGCTCCACTACATCCCCATCGATGAGAATGGGGGCGTGCTCTGTCCTCCTTTTCCTATAGTCCACAATCATCTCCTTTGTCTTGATCACGTTGGAGAAGAGGTTGTTGTCCTTGCACCACACGGTCAGGTCTCTGACCTACTTGCTATAGTCTGTCTCCTCGTTGTTCGGTGATCAGGCCTACCACTGTTGTGTTTTCAGCAAACTTAATGATGGTGCTGGAGTCGTGTCTGTCTGTGCAGTCATGTGTGAACAGGGAGTACAGGAGAGGACTGAGCACGCACCCCTGAGGGGCCCCCGTGATGAGGATCAGCGTGGCGGATGTGTTGTTACCTACCCTTACCACCTGGGGATGGCCCGTCAGGAAGTCCAGGATCCAGTTGCAGAGGGAGGTGTTTAGTCCCAGGGTCCTTAGCTAAGTGATGAGCTTTGAGGGCACTAGGGTGTTGAACGACGAGCTGTAGTCGGTGAATGGCATTCTCACATAGGTGTTCCTTTTGTCCAGGTGGGAAAGGGAAGTCTGGAGCTGTTGGTGCGGTATGCAAATTGGAGTGGGTCTAGGGTTTCTGACCAGCCTTTCAAAGCACTTCATGGTTACAGACGTGAGTACTACAGGTCGGTAGTCATTTAGGCAGGTTACCTTAGTGTTCTTGGGCACAGGGACTATGGTGGTCAGTTTGAAACATGTTGGTATTACAGACTCCGACAGGGAGAGGTTGAAAATGTCAGTGAAGACACTTGCCAGTTGGTCAGCCCATGCTCGGAGTACTGAGAGACCTTTCGGTGGCTTTTGCAAAATTCAAGTGGGCTGTCGTGCCTTTTTACTGAGGAGTGGCTTCATTCTGTCCATTCTACCATAAAGGCCTGATTGATGGAGTGCTGCAGAGATAGTTGTCCTTCTGGAAGTTTCTCCCATATCCACAGAGACCATCGGGTTCTTGGTCACCTCCCTGACCAAGGCTCTTCTCCCCCTATTTCTCATTTTGGCCAGGCGGCCAGCTCTAGGAGGAGTCTTAGTAGGGTCATACTACTTCCATTTTTTTTAATGATGGAGGCCATTGTGTTCTTGGACCTTCAATGCTGCAGACATTTTTTGGGGTACCATTACCCAGGTCTGTGCCTCAACACAATACTGTCTTGGAGCTCGACAGACAATTCCTTCGACCTCACGGCTTGGGTTTTGCTCTGACATGCACTGTCAACTGAGGGACCTTGTATAGACAGGTTTGTGCCTTTCCAAATCATGTCCAATCAATTGAATTTACCACAGGTTGACTGATCAATGGAAACAGGATGCTCTTGAGCTCAATTTCAAAACTGTTTTCACTTTGTAATTTATGGGTTATTGTGTGTAGATTGAAGATTATATATAAAAAATAAAATAAAAATTGTATAATAAAGGGTCCTGAATACTTTCTGAATGCGCTGTGTAAGACTCATAATTATTATTATTATTATTATTATTATTTTCAATCTGCAATGCATATCATCTGATCACTACCTCCCATTTTAATATAGCTGCTAATATAATTCTGCTGTATGTGGCATTTAAATAATCAAACATTCCCGTTACTAAGCTTTTTAGTCAGTTGGAGTCAGTCTCGGGAGTAATGTGGAACGTTGGCGTGTTAAATGGTTGACAGTATGGGCCCTGGACTAAAAGTAGTGCACTATATAGGTCATAGAGGTCCATTTGGGAAACACCCTGAGAGTTGACAGAAGGGGATGGTTGGGATTCCTGCTCCTTCTGACTGTGTTGTTGGAGCTTGAGGCCCGGGCAGGAACCAAACTCAAGTCCTGTGACTCTCTAGCCTAGAGGAATGGAACGTACGGTTGAATAAGTTCTAATGCTGAGCTATACTGAACTCTTTCCCTGGTTGTGGCTTCGGCCTTGGCCGGGGCTGGGGCCTTGAGTGGGTCTGGGTTGTCACTGTGTATGACGAGTGATACAGTACCCTTGTCCGAGCCAGAACGGCCCATGGGGCTGGAGCCTGAGGCAGCTTGATGTACACGTACTCCCACTGGACAGGACGTTAGTCTATCGCAGTGATATGCACCTCCTTAATGCCCACACCTGAGCTGTCAATGAGAAACACTAGCTATGAATGAATGAAGGAAGGAAGCCCACAGATTGTAGGCTGTGTGCTGCTCTCTTGTGCTTTTAATCAATCCGTACCACAATGGGGTGTCACACTGCTACGCTATACCACATAGTCAGTCCTTGCCTAACCTGCCCTCTCCACACACACACACACACTCTCACGCTCATACTCGCCTGATTTAAGAAAGACTGGCACATGGATCGGGCCACTGCTCACTCTTCCGCTCAGTTGAATGGCTGAGAGGTCTGAAGTTTCCCTTCGTGCTCCGCTGCCAGGAGAAGTGATGGCAGACAGAGTGAGGTAGAGCAGGAGGGAGGGATGGAGGGACCCCATTCTCCACCCTTCTCGCGTGCCCACACTCTCTACACTTCTTCTCGACCCGTGCACTCGTTCACCCCCCCCCCCCCCCCCCCCCCCCCCCCCCATGGATGTAAAATGAATGGACTCCCTAGTCCTGGCTGACACCAATTCAATGCGTTTCGGTACATCTATGGGGTGTAGTGAACAAGTGTACACACCTAGGATAGAGAATAGGAGCGTATTTCTGCTCTCTGTCGTCTGCCTCTAGAGAACAGTAGTATTGTGATGGGAGACTGTCTGGGGGACTTTGTTGAATGTGGATTGTAATGCTGCTGAATCCTGAGATGTTGGGTTGTCAATATAGGGTGTTTTGTGGTGGATCGCTTCTGTTCTTGTCCTCACCAGAGTCTTGTGTGTGTGTGTGTGTGTTCACACAGTTAATTGGCCCTGACATCAATCTCATAGCTGTGGAATCCTATCCTCGCATCTGGCAGAGGACCAACACTGGGATGTGTGTATTACAGTGTGTATGTGGAAAGAGGATAGACATCCTGTTATGGCCACGGACGCTGTGAAATACACAGAGTGCACAAAACATTAGGAGCCATCCGCTAACCTGGACGACGCTGGGCCAATTGTGTGCCTCCTCACGGGGCTCCCGGGTCGGCTGCGACACGGCCCGGGATCGAACCCGGATCTGCTGTGACGCCTCTAGCGCTGCGACACAGTGCCTTAGACCGCTGCGCGGCTCGGAAGGCCCCTCCATTTGTATTATGTTTGTTATGTTATGATGCTGATAGGGGTTGACCTCGACACAGTGGGATACTGACACACTAAGTAGTAGTGACACTCTGAAGAAGAAGCACTGTGACACAGTCTGAGGGAACTGAGTTGTTACACTACCTCGCCGGCATGATATACAACGCACACACACACACACACATACAGTGCAGCCCTAAACAGGATTAGACGTGTGCTTTGGACATTAATCTCTAATCGCTTTAATGAAGGGCCAGAATCTTTCTCGTTCTGTCTCGCTCTCCTCCCCTTATCTCTGTACCACACATGAAGTAACATGGTGTCTCCAGGAACAAGGGGTTAGGGGTGAGCGAGCAAGGTGCTGGGTTGGATAACCGGGCACTAACGCACGAGAGCGCCACTTAGCAAAGTTGTGATGTCCGATAAGTTCTATGACGTACAGTACTAGTCAAAAGTTTGGACACGCCTACTCATTCAAGTTTTTATCTCTATATATATATATATATATATATATATACAATTTTCTACATTGTAGAATAATAGTGAAGACGTCAACTATGAAGTAACACTCTGTAACACAAATGTAACACATGTGTTACTTCATAGTTGACGTCTTCACTATTATTCTACAATGTAGAAAATTGTATATATATATATAAAGATAAAAACTTGAATGAGCATGGAATCATGTTGAAACCAATATTTTTTTCAACAAATCAAAATATATTTCAGATTTGAGATTATTCAAATTAGCCACCCTTTTTGCCTTGATGACCGCTTTGCACACTCTTGGCATTCTCTCAACCAGCTTCACCTGGAATGCTTTTCCGACAGTCTTGAAGGTGTTCCCACATATGCTGAGCACTTGTTGGCTGCTTTTCCTTAACTCTGCCGGTCCAACTCATCCCAAACCATCTCAATTGATTTGTGGTCAGGTGATTGTGGAGGCCAGGTCATCTGATGCAGCACTCCATCACTCTCCTTCTTGATCAAATAGCCCTTATACAGCCTGGAGGTGTGTTGGGTCATTGTCCTGTTGAAAAACAAATGATAGTCCCGTTAAGCACAAACCAGATGGGATGGTAGATCACCCATTCTCACAAGGACACAGCGATTGGAAGTAAAAATCTCAAATTTGGACTCCTCGGCCCAAAGAACAGATTTCCACAGGTCTAATGTCCATTGCTCGTGTTTCTTGGCCCAAGCAAGTCTCTTCTTTTTATTGGTGTCCCTTAGTAGTGGTTTCTTTGCAGCAATTCGAACATGAAGGCCTGATTCACACAGTCTCCTCTGAACAGTTGATGTTGAGATGTGTCTGTTACTTGAACTCTGCAAAGCATTTATTTGGGCTGCAATTTCTGAGGCTGGTAACTTTTTAATGAACTTGTCCTCTGCAGCAGAGGTAACCTCTGGGTCTTCCTATCCTGTGGCGGTCCCCATGAGAGCCAGTTTCATCATAGCGCTTGATTGTTTTTGCGACTGTTCTTGACGAAACTTTCAAGAAGACACACTGTTAATTGAAATGCATTCCAGGTGACTACCTCATGAAGCTGGTTGAGAGAATGCAAAGCTGTCAAAGGCAAAGGGTGGCTACTTTGAAGATCTCAAATAGAAAATATATTTTGATTTGTTTATCACTTTTTCTGGTTACTACGTGATTCCACATGTGTTATTTCATAGTTTTGATGTCTTGACTATTATTCTACAATGTAGAAAAAAATAATAACCTGGAATGAGTCGGTGTCCAAACGTTTGACTGGTCCTGTGGTTAGCTGTTGTGCTGCTGCTGCTAAAGTTCTAACTTTATTTAGTGAGAGACCTGCCCAACACTTACAGAGGGGTGTGCGTGCGTTTCTAGAGCGGGGGAGAGACTATATTCTTCAATCAGCTATTTTATTTAACCTATCTGTGTGTGTGTGAGAGATGACCTTGCTCGTGTCTGGTCATTCACGGGGTTGACATCTACGAGTGAAGGACCTACAATGCAATACATATTTTGCAGCACTTCATCCTGATAAAAAATAAAAAAAGATGTATCAGTGGTTGGAGAGAGCCCGTGTGTTGCCGTTTGTGTGTTCTAACTGCAGGTGTCGGCGCATGTCGCCAGGCGTCTGACTGCGCCCAACAGATTGAGCAAATGCGGGGCAACGGAGGGTGGCGGAAACGATTTGGGGGGAGGGGGGGGGTTGTAGAGTGTGAGGGAGGCCGATGTATTGCTTTTTCTATCTCCCCGCAGAGAAAGCGAAAGGGGGAGGGAAGGTTCTTTCTCTCTCTGTAGACTAGTAGCTCAGAAAGCAGCACCTATTTATTTTTGCCTGCTCTCTGTCACACACCTGATGTTGCCACCGCGGCTCTAGGTTGTTATTACCACGGGCAGCATAACAACACCTCTCGCTGCCGCCGCCGCCACTGCACAAGACAAAGTAGGCTGTTCTGAAGCTGCTTTGCCACTTCTTCTCGCCACGTCACGGTCCAACCAAGGTGACGTGTGAAACCAGGAGTGAAGCAGTGCAAGGCTACAGAATATCGTCAAACAGCCGTGGAGAGGAATGGAATTCAGTAGCAAAGTATGTAAAAGGTGTTCAGGTTAAACAAGGCATCAGTAAACATGTCGTCCCGTTCCCCCCCCCCCCCCCCCCCCCCCCCCCCCCCCTCTTTTGTGCCAATTAGTGGCAACAATTTTAAGCTCAGTTTGGAATTTCAGTTGATTGCTGTAGCGTCCCCCTTCAGCCAATCAGTGTCATGTTGTAAATGCCAGATCTCTATGGCATGACGCATCATTCACCCAAGTTTAGTCAAAATGGGGCCAGTTGTCTCTGCGATATCTCCTGTGACTTACGCACGTACTAACATGCGTACGTATGAACGGACCGAGACGGATCCATAGTCCCCCCCCCCCCCCCCCCTCCGATTTTCGTCGCGGGGGACAAAAACGAGCCCATTTCAGCTTGGCTAAGAAGTTCGAAGCGGCCATTTTTAAGCGTTTCTCGCCTCTTGTCAGAGGTGCAGTTTGGACAGAGCACAGCTCGACTATGGACCCTGCCTTTTCACTTGATGTTTTCTCTTCTTTAGGAAGAATTAAAAAACAGAACGGGTCTGTTTTAAATGTATTCGCATCGTTCTCACACTGCTGCTATATAATTGACATTTTGTAAAGTTAAAGGAATAATCCACTCAAACTATCTTTTGGAATTTGTCTTCACTATTCCACCCGTCACTGTGATACAGTCCCACAGTTGTTTTTAAGGTCTAGGAAGTTCGGTTGTGTTGACGTCGGGACATTTTTAAATGAGAATTTCCCACCGAGATTAGAATTGGCTCTGTCTTTCTCCAGAAGTGGAGTGTACAGCCACATGTACTGTGCAGACTAACTTCCTCCTCCAGGGACCCCTCTCTTTCTCTCGACTACCGCAGTCTCTCTACTGACTGTCTGTGACGAGCGCAGGAAGAGAAACGAGGTTTGTCATGACCTTTTGTTAGACTTGCTGTGCGGAGGGAGAAACCCATAGAAACGCACACCGTGGAGGACGTGCTTCTGCACTGCCTTCAGATTAACTATGAGCCAGAACACACACACACTCAGTCATGCATTCATATTGTGGAAAGTGCACATGAATACATATTACTTATAAACCCACTTTGACCAATACCCCCCCCCCCCCCCCCCCCCCCCACACACACACACACACACACACTGATAGAAGCATCCAGGACATTTAAAGGAATGCGCTGGCAGTTTGATGTGATTGAGAGCTAGTTCATACACACAGACACCGAGAGGAGGGAGAGTGTGAGCGGGGGGAGGAGAGAGCAGCGGGTTGGGAGAGGGTGGAAAGAGCAAGGAGGAGAGCGCAGAGGGCAGAGTGAGCGGGGAAGAGAGGAAGGGGTGGAGAGCAGGGGGGGGAGAGAGGACGGAGGGTGGAGAGCAGGGGAGGAAGAGCATGGGAGATAGGTGTGAGAGAGCGGGGGGGCAGAGTGAGCGGGGAAGAGAGGAAGGGGTGGAGAGGAGGGGGTGTGGCGAGCGGGGGAGCAGGGGAGGGGGCGGAGAGAGCAGGGGGGGAGAGGACGGAGAGCGGGGGAGGGAGAGAGCAGAGGGTGGAGAGCAGGGAAGGAAGAGCATGGGAGATGGGTGTGAGAGAGCGGGGGGCAGAGAGAGAGTGGGGGAGATGGGGTGGGAAGGAGAGAGCGGGGGTGATCGGGAGGAGGGAGAGAGCGGGGGTGATCGGGAGGAAGGAGAGAGCGGGGAAAATGGGGGGGGAATGGGGTGGGGGGGGGGGGAAGGAGAGAGCGGGGAAAATGGGTTGGGGGGGGAAGGAGAGAGCGGGGAAAATGGGGGGGGAGTTGGGCAGATGAGAGAGCGGGGGGGGGAGCGGGGGGGGGGGGGGGGGAATTGGGGGGGAGCGGGAGACCTGGGTGGAGAAAGTTGGGGAGATGAGAGAGCAGGGAGAGGAGTGCGACAGCATGGGAGAGGAGAGAGGTGGGGGGGGGGGGGAGCATGGGAAGGAGAGAGCGGGGAGAGGGAGCACGGGGCAGGGAGGGAGGAGAGAGCAGGGGAAAGGGAGGGAGGGAAAGAGGGCAGGGGAGGAGGATAGAGGGCTGGGGAGAGGGATTAGGGGAAAGGCTGGGAGGGAGAGGGAGGGAAAGAGGGCAGGATGGAGATGAGAGGTGGAGGAAGTTGGATGGAGTGAAGCAGAGGCTCTATCGGATGAGACAGATTGAGAGGGAGAGAATTAAGGAATGCAAGTGTGGAATGAAAAAGCCATGAGATGAAAGGAGAGAGATTGTCGTTTTCATTGGCAGGCGGAGGCAATGGTCCCCGGCTCATGTTGCCGTGGGCGATAAGAATTTGGGAAATGGAGAAACATGACAATGACACCCGACGAGACAATAGGATGAGACATGAAGCCAGTCACATACAAACACACACAGTATGGACACTGCTGCTGGGCCTCGAGCTGCTGGGCCTCGAGCTGCTGGGCCTCGAGCTGCTGTGCCGTTACACACAGACACACAAAATGGAGAAGCGAAATGCCACGGGAGGAAGAGAGACTGGCAGATCGGACGTCTTCGTTTGGCGCCTAATCTCCCTTGTCGGAGCGTATCATAATGTCTCTTTTGTCGTAGAATAGATTGAAATATCCACGGCGAGAATACACCAAGCCCGTACACCAGCTGCTTCAACGGGAGCAATAACCCATAAGGCACTTGTCGTGCATAGCGCTCCAAGCGCTCTGAAAAAAAAATAGAATAATAATCATAATGGTTCCAACGTCAGACGAGACGATTTAGGATGACACGGAGGAAGATACTTCCCCCAGAATGACATTGGAGACTTTTCATCATATTATGACACAATATCATTATGGTTTTATTGAAGTGATGTCATTCTGCATTTGGGGATACCTCAACTTTTATTGGGGCTGTGGGTTAACCTGGTCAGGATCCGTGAGTGGCGTTACGGGAGTACAGACAGGGGGGGGGACAGAAAGCCAAGCAGGCAGAACAGGAACCTGCACTCACTCGGCATTAAGTTTTCAGAAGCTTCGGGATCATTTTAGGGGAACTGGGTGCGTAAGAGCAGATTTGAAAGGACCTCAACATTAGTCACTGTCGGCAGGCAGGCTCGGTAGAAGCAGACAGGTCAACAGACAGACAGAGAGACTGTAGACCGGCAGAAGGACACTCAGACGAGCAGTATAGTGGGTGGGCTCAGCAGTGTCTCTGTTAAAACTAATGAGAATCAGCTCGGATCGGATCAATACTGACTGACTGTGCTAAAAGCTGCTGTTCTTTCTCCGTCTCTCACTCTTCATCTCGTTGTCTGTTTCCCATCTCTCTGTCTTTCTCCTCTTTGTCTGCCTCTCTCTCTCTCCCCCATCCATATCTTTGTCTTTCTGTGGTTATCTTTCTTTCTCCCTGTATTTCTGTATCCCTCCCTCTCTCTCTCCTCCATCTCCCTCTCTCTCTCCTCCATCTCTCTCTCTCTCTATCTCATTCTCCTTACTCTCTATCCTCTCTCTCTATCTCATTCTCCTTACTCTCTATCCTCTCTATCTCATTCTCCTTACTCTCTATCCTCTCTCTCTAGCTCTCTATCTTTCTCTCCCGTCTCGTTCTCCCCTCTTTCCATCTTTCCCACCTGTCTCTCTCTCCATCTATTTCTCCATCTCTCACTGGGCTAACAGCAGTCACAATCCAGTCTGGGTGCAGCCATGCGTACTTGCATACTGATCAGCACCGCTGTCATTATCTGCTGTGTGTGTGTGTGTGGGGTGTCTCTGTGTTCATTTATTGGCTTGCAGCGATCCATACGAAGCAGAGAGGAAGCAGCCACCGTCTTTCCATACAGTACCAGTCAAAGGTTTGGACACCTACTCACTCCAGGGTTTTTCTTTATTTTTTGATTATTTTCTACATTGTAGAATAATAGTGATGACATCACAACTATGAAAGAACACGCATGGAATCATGTAGTAACTAAAAAAGTGTTAAACAAATCCAAATATAATTCATATTTGAGATTCTTCCAAGTAGTCACCCTTTGCCATGATGACAGCTTTGCACACTCTTGGCATTCTCTCAACCAGCTTCATGAGCTAGTCACATGGAATGCATTTAAATTAACAGGTGTGCTTTGATAACCTTATTTATGGAATTTCTCTCCTTATTGCGTTTGAGCCAATCAGTTGTGTTGTGACAAGGTAGGGGTGGTATACAGAAGATAGCCCTATTTGGTAAAATAGCATATTCCATATTATTGCAAGAACAGCTCAAATAAGCAAAGAGAAACGACAGTCCATCATTACTTTTAAGACATGAAGGTCAGTCAAGTGCAATTGCAAAAACCATCGAGTGCTATGATGAAACTGACTCTCATGAGGACTGCCACAGGAAAGGAAGGCCCAGCGTTACCTCTGCTGCAGAGGATAAGTTCATTAGAGCCATCTTATTTTTTTAAAATTTTACCTTTATTTAACTAGGCAAGTCAGTTAAGAATGGCCTAGGAACAGTGGGTTAACTGCCCTTTCAGGGGCAGAAGGACAGATTTGTACCTTGTCAGCTCGGGGATTTGAACTTGCAACCTTTCAGTTACTAGTCCAACACTCTAACCACTAGGCTAGTTCAAGTAACAGACACATCTCAACATGAACTGTTCAGAGGAGACTGCGTGAGTCAGGCCTCCATTGTCGAATTGCTGCAAAGAAACCACTACTAAAGGACACCAATAATAAGAAGAGACTTGCTTGGGCCAAGGAACACGAGCAATGGACATTAGACCTGTGGAAATCTGTCCTTTGGGCTGGAGTTTAAATTTGAGATTTTTGGTTCCAAATTCTGTGTCTTTGTGAGACGCAGAGTAGTTGAACGGATTATCTCCCCGCATGTGTGGTTCCCACCGTGAAGCATGGAGGAGGAAGTGTGTTGGTGGGGGAGTGCTTTGCTGGTGACACTGTATGCGAGTTATTTATAATTCAAGGCACACTTAACCAGCATGGCTACCGCAGCATTTTGCAGCGATACGCCATCCCACCTGGTTTGCGCTTAATGGGGTCTATCATTTGTTTATCAACAGGAAAATTACCCAACACACCTCCAGGCTGTGTAAGGGCTATTTGATGAAGAAGGAGAGTGATAGAGTGCTGCATCAGAAAATAGTAAAAATAAAGAGCCAAATATATATAAGATACCAATCGCCAGGGCCTGCCCATCTCTCCAGCCCACCTGCTGCTAGGCTAACCGCTAACGCTGCTAATGCTACATCAGCAACATTTACTATGAGACATTTTATAATACATTTTAGAGTGTGTGTGTTATTGGTTGCTAAAGTCGGCTATGACGTGTTTATTAATGAGTCTAGTAGTAGTTGAGTAGAGAAGACTCTATGAATGCTCATAGGTGTGTTACAAATGCTTACAAGCTAGTGTTATACGGATAGATTCCTAGTCCCTCTGTAGTCTGGCTGTCGGTGTGTCTGACTGCTGCCGTGAGACGCATGCTAATCGCTAAAACCCTGCCAGCAGGACGCTACACACACACACATACACACACACTCTAGAGCTGGATGATAAATTGCCTGAATTGGTATGATAAATAGAGCGATAAGTTTATGACATTAATGTGCTCCACCGTAACTCATTTTGTATTATCCTTTAAACTACTACTACTAGTTTGATGGTTGTTGCCATCATTTATCCCGTTAACAATCAGCCATATTAGCGTATTTCCTTTCAAACTTCACATTTCTCTAGTATAGGCTACTTGTCGTAATGAACGATGTCAGGGAAAAAAGCCTGCGGTAGGTGATCAGTATGGTCGGTATCAATCATTTTTGGTTCATCTTTCCAGCTCTAACACACACACACACACACACACGTTATGTTTTTCTGTCCTTGTTGGGACCTACAATTAATTTCCATTCAAAATCCTGTTTTCCCTAAACCTAACCATAGCCCTAAACCTTACTTCTAAACCTAACCAGTTACCACCCTAAACCTAACCAGTTACCACCCTAACTGCCACCATAAACCTAACCACTGAGCTTTCTTTGTCCTCATGGGGATGTGGGAAAAGTCCCCACAAGGGAGAATTCTTCTTATTTTTACTGTCCTTTAAAATCCATTTGGGGATTTTAGGTCCCCACAAGGATAGAAGAACCAACCCACACACACACACAGTGTGCACGTAACAAATACACACACATAATCCCAATTCCAGTCAGACACACACAGAGCTTCTCTGTCCTAGTTACAACAGACAGTGTGAAGCGCTATTACTAATCCCCGATACCTACTCAGTCAAAAATAACAAAACCCATTGAGTGGGTGACTGTGCTGGTTTCCCTCAACCCAGGGTTTCTGTTAGGAAAATGTGGCACGGGACATTTTGACCGGCAGCACTTCAATTCACCGGACATTTTGAGAAGTTCACCGAACCCAAACGCATTGGGTGCGTAACCTGATAAGGGCGTCCAACCACGGTGCTCAGAATGACAGACCTCAGATTATTAGATTATGGTAATTCATATTAACAGAACATGGAAGTCCAGGATGCAACGATGTGCGGTGTCCTAATATTGATGCGCACTCTGTAGACGTGAGAGTAACTGTCCACATTTCCTTTTCCACCTCTAAAACAAGATGAGTAACGAACAGCAAAATCACGAGACTATCCCCCTATAGTAGACCTATTCTATTGGTTAGTATGTCGAGAAAGAAATGGCCTATTCCAAACAGATTCAGGACAGTTGTGGGATGAGCGATCCCAAATTCATACAACCAGTAAACCTAAGCTACATAAAACATGTAAAAACGTTGACCCAATGAGTCTGATGCAACACTATAGAACGTTTAGCTTAAAATGTTGATCAACTATTATTTCTTCACATTATAAGCACAACAATGCGCACAAAGTTCGTTCCACAATGCAACTAGTGGGAGAAGGCCATTGTCAAAAGCGCACCCCACATGCAAGCGACAGAGATTCAAATATCCGTTAGAATTTTTAAAGAGGAGAGGTCTAATATGCAACAATTACCATGGGTTGCTACTATGACAAGGATTGTGCCTTTGGATACTAGACAATGAAAGAAAGTTTAAATAAAATAATTGCCTCCACAGATATGGTCTGGTTTTGGCTAGACTACTTTGAAGCAAGGTAAGACATGCCTCATAATGTGTAGTAAAACTTCCAGGTTTCAAACAATTAAGTACAGTGGGGCAAAAAAGTATTTAGTCAGCCACCAATTGTGCAAGTTCTCCCACTTAAAAAGAGGAGAGAGGCCTGTAATGTTCATCATAGGTACACTTCAACTATGACAGACAAAATGAGGGGGAAAAAATCCAGAAAATCACATTGTAGGATTTTTAAGGTCTACACCGTTTGTGTTCGGCGCATGTGACTGCCTGCCTTCTGTTGCCTATGCATTTGCTGTTTGAGATGCTGTAGCAGCAGCTCACGTGCTGTCTTGACAGATTTTTACACTCAATATCTGTATGCTCTGTATCTGTATGCTCTGTATCTGTATGCTCTGTATCTGTATGCTCTGTATCTGTATGCTCTGTATCTGTATGCTCTGTATCTGTATGCTCTGTATCTGTATGCTCTGTATCTGTATGCTCTGTATCTGTATGCTCTGTATCTGTATGCTCTGTATCTGTATGCTCTGTATCTGTATGCTCTGTATCTGTATGCTCTGTATCTGTATGCTCTGTATCTGTATGCTCTGTATCTGTATGCTCTGTATCCGTATGCTCTGTATCTGTATGCTGTACGCATGATAAATAACGAATATACTGTACGCTCTCACAAAATTTTAAAAAGCATTATTTTCGCAATGGGATTTATACTTCTTCTCCTGGACAATTGTCCAGTGCCAATTTTAGTTATCGGCTTAAAAAAATACAAATAAATGGGCTAAAAGCCGTCTATTTCCGGCCAACGGAAACCCCATCTCAACCGTAACATAACCAACGATGACAGTTTCTCTCTGTTCGACTGTACGAAGATGGTCCCTGATGGTCCCTGTTTCTCTTTGACCACTACACAACCAATCACGACCAACCGGGTCTAAACGGAATTGCAACTCGACCAACCAGGTCTAAACGGAATTGCAACACAACCAGTGACGATGTCTTTGTCTAAACTGAGCTGATCTGCTTTTCATTTGACGAATCCCAGAATACAGGAGGATTCAGTTGGAAATGTACTGTACTAAATATATAATCTGTGTCCTTACAGGAAAACACTACATTGTGTTTATGCCGAGGTTTATACAGTTGTCTTAACAACAATAACATAGACGTTCATCTCCACAGTGCGTCTCCCTTGGTAGTCACTGGTCACTCTACACTCCAACGGTTCTATTTTAAGACTGTCAGTTTCCCTTTGAAATGGCTCAGAACCAGGGCTATATAAATACTTTTTTTTTTAATGTCCTCTTTCCGCCCTCCTTCTCCTTCCTCCTCCTTTCTCTTATCTCCCTCCCTCCCCCATGCCGATTTGAAGGAGCCTTACAGTAAGGTGTGTGTGTGTGTGTGTGAAGGATAGAAGGGTGGTGGGGGGAACCGATAGCTTAAATCCTCACATGGTGCCCTTTTTGATATTTCAACCCACCCCAAGAGGCTTTTGGGTAAGCTCTACCCCTTTGGGGGACCACACCAAAGGAGCCAGGCAACGGTACACCAACACACGACCACGCGTCAGAGGTGAGAGGTCAGAGATTGGTGCGTCTGAGGTAGAGGTCGACCGAATATGGTTTTTCAACGCTGATACCAATTATTGGAGGACGATACCGATTTAATCGGATGATTTTTAGGTAGGTAGGTATAATTACAACAATACTGAATGAACACTTTTTTACCTTTAATATAATAAATAAAATCTATTTATTCTCAAATAATGAAAAATGTTCAAATTGGTTGAAATAATGCAAAAACACAGTGTTGGAGAAGAAAGTAAAAGTGCAATATGTGCAATTTTATAGGACTATTTCTCACTAAATAATGTGTATTTCCTATACCTTTGACAATTGGATGTTGTTATAGGCACTATAGTATTGCCAGCCTAATCTCGGGAGTTGATAGGCTTGAATACATAACCAGTGCTGTGCTTCAAGTACTGCGAAGTGCTGCCGGCAAACGCAGGAAAGTGCTGTTTGAATGAATGCTTACGAGCCTGCTGCTGCCTACCACCGCTCAGTCAGACTGCTCTATCAAATATCAGATCATAGACATAATTACAATATAATAAACACACAGAAATACGAGCCTTAGGTCATTAATTTGGTAGAATCAGGAACTATCATTTCGAGAGTTTATTCTTTCAGTGAAATACGGAACTGTTCTGTATTTTATCGAACGGGTGACAACCCCAAGTCTAAACATTTCTGTTACATTGCACAACCTTCAGTGTTATGTCATAATTATGTAAAATTCTGGCAAATTTAATTACGGTCTTTATAGAAAGGAAAGGTCTTTGCACAGTTCGCAACGAGCCAGGCGGCCCAAACTGCTGCATATACCCTGACTCGCAAGAGAAGTGACACAATTTCCCTAGTAAATATTGCCTGCTAACATGAATTTCTTTTAACTTAATATGCAGGTTTAAAAAATATCTACTTGTGTATTGATTTTAAGAAAGGCTTTGATGTTTATGGATAGGTACGTTGGTGCAACGATTGTGCTTTTGTTAAATCATCACCCGTTTGGAGAAGTAGGCTGTGGTTTCAATAATAAATTAACAGGCACCACATTGATTATATGCAACGCAGGACAAGCTAGTTAAACTAGTAATATCATCAACCATGTGTAGTTAACTAGTGGTTATGTTAAGATTGATTGATTTGTTTTTTTTTATAAGATAAGTTTATTGCTAGCTAGCAACTTAACTTGGCTCCTTTCTGCACTCGCATAACAGGTCGCATAACAGGAAAACTGGAAATCGGCCATGCCGATTAATCGGTCGACCTCTAGTCTGAGGGTAGTAGTTGAGTTTGACGCCTGAGTGTATCAATACATCCATACTGTATGAAGGGAATAGGTTACCATTTTGGATTGAGAGTATTAAGTGACTCTGGACAGGTGACAAATAACTAGACACGGTATAGAAGGCTGGCTGGCCGCCATACAGACACGCAGTGATGTTTGTTATGTTTCTGTGGTTGGAAACAGTGTGTGTGTGTGTGTGTTTGTGCAGTTGATTAGTATTTTCTGTCCTTGGTATAGAATAGCTGTATGTGTGAGTGCCTGGTAGTAAGTGTGTGTGTGTGTGTGTGTGTGTGTGTGAAGATGGAGAAGAGGGAATGTCAAAGAAGAGCTGGAGGGGAGAGGGAATGTGTTAAAGGAGTGGGGGACTCTAACTCTTACCGACAATGACTCTCCCTGCCTTACTCCTGATCACCGAACCACTACCTAGGAGGAGAAAC
Organism: Oncorhynchus mykiss; assembly: GCF_057628025.1. NCBI lineage: Eukaryota > Metazoa > Chordata > Actinopteri > Salmoniformes > Salmonidae > Oncorhynchus > Oncorhynchus mykiss. The sequence continues at coordinate 35,018,952 of NC_143042.1, forward strand.
GGGGAGGGAGAGGAGAGGTTTCCTGAAGGTCAGCTAGAACGATTGAAGAAATGCACAAGAGGGAAGTTGAAAGGTGGGGAGGTGCGCAATCATGTGTCTTGGACGCAGCTTGCTTGTATGACACAGCAAGGTTACAAGTCCCATGATGGTCTCTGTTACCAAGGGAACCACATTGCAACTGCCTCTTAAAGCTGCAGTCGGGTATTTAAATCCCCTCCAACAGCCGTGATATCACAGTTTCGTCCCATATTCATTCCTTTCTCTACTAGAAGCCATGGTGGGGAATGTATGCAAAGGCTTTTGTATCGTAGTTGGCGAGCCCTATTTCACTGCTGGCACTTAGATCATATTGACACGCGCTTCAAATAGGTGATTTATGTTGTTGCAGACAGATTCCGAAGACGTAAGAATACATGTCAGTGAGAGGAGCGATTGGATTAGCATACATTTAGCTGTTGGCTGTTTTGGAACAGTAGGATCGACTATAGTACGTGTCACCATTTTTTTTTTATATGGTATTTTGTAAAGGGGCCATGGTATTTTTCTGTGGTATTTCAACAGGCAGGGGGCTAAATGTTTGCCTGTGTGACTAACCACTCCCGACACACTCTCACAGATTGGTACCATTTTATGACAGACAGGGATTCTTTGTGTTTTTACAAGACTTGTCTGACCCTTGTGTAGAGAGTGAGAGAGAGAGAGAGGAAGGTAGAGAGACAGAGAGAGATGGGGGAGGGAGAATGACACGGAGAGACAGACCATTGTAAATACATCCCATATGTTTATTTATTTCCCCTTTTTGTAATTGAACTATTTGCCCATCGTTACAACGCTGTGTGTGTAGACACATGACATTTTGAAATGTCTCCTATTCTTTTGGAACTTCTACGAGTGTAATGTTGACTGTAAACTTTTTATTGTTTGTTTCACTTTTTTGTTTATGATCTACTTCATTTGCTCTTGCAATATTAGCATATGTTTCCCATGCCAATAAAGCCCTTGAATTGAATTGTGAGAGAGCGAGAGGGGGGGGAGAGAGAGAGAGAGAGACAGCGTTTATAGCTGGGGTTTATGATAGCAGTGAGTGATGTCTCTGTCAGGTCGAGGCCTCATAAAGAGACAGGCAGTCAATGAGAGAGGTAGATATTATTATCTCAGCCTAGCAGAGCGCGGGAGCGAGCTGTGCTGGTAAAGGGTACGGGGCCTGTAGTCACAAATCTAGGCTCAATTTAGCCTTCTTTAAAAAAAAAAACTTTTTTAAAATCATATATGAATAAGATTATACGGCTAGAGAGGACCTGATCCGAGATCAGCATTCCTACCGTACTCAGAGACACTTTGTGAATACTGTCAGGCACCGGACAGTCGGGCAGACTTGCTCTCCATTCAAGAGACTTTATTATGAACTTGGCTTACGAGGGTTTATTCTAAAAAAGGGTCTCTTCTAAAAAATGTAGGCGTTCGGAGGTACTTTATATGAGTAATTCATGGAAATGTTTCATGATACCCCTAAAGTGATTTATGAATATTCACATGTAACAAATTCCTGTATGGAAATGTGGACCTATATGTCAAATAAAACGATTGACAGGTAGGACCATGTCCTTGACGACCTACCTTGTCATCCCGAATCCTTCATCACGTTTCTTTGAATTAAAGTTGACTAAAAGCTTTGAACACACGGATCATCAACATTCAGCACAATGGGGAACGTCTGGTGTTGTTAAGGTCTGGATCGTGTTTTCTACTCAAGACATTTCTCTCCTCTGGGATTCCCGCGGTAAACCCTGACCTCCTGTCCATATCAGCATTACTACCTCACCAATGGAAGGAACCCAGGCCTTCTGTAACCAGTGGAATGATTTTCAATACGCCACTGCTTATAACTAAACCGTAAGTTGAGTATAACTAGAAGACATCTAAGATGTGTCATTCTATCCGGCACAGGGCTCCAGCTATGCATTTGGTTTGTTAACTTGTTAGCTAAGTGGCTAGGTGTCAAGATCAAACTTCTTGGTTACTGCAGAGATATTCAATCCCCTCCTGGATCAAGATCCCTGTTGCCTAAATAGTTATGTGTAAAAAAAAATAATAGTGCCCCCTGTGTGCACTTCCGGTAATACCGTATATACCGGTATGGTACAGAAATGGTATGAAAATCTTACCCCCAAGGGGCTAGTTTTACCCCTTACCCACAAGGGGCTAGATTGACCCCCTTACCCACAAGGGGCTAGGATTGACCCCTTACCCACAAGGGGCTAGGATTGACCCCTTACCCACAAGGGGCTAGATTTGACCCCTTACCCACAAGGGGCTATTTCTACTAGATCTGAATGGTTTGGATCTTTTCCACCTGACCTGTCAGAGGGCAAGTTGTTGTCTCGAAAAGCCGACCCTAGGCATCAGTGACTAGGGCCTGATTTCAATGATGGACTCTTTTGGCATAGAGGAACTACGTCCCTGCCTTAGTCTCTACTTTATCAGCTTGAATAAAATACAATATGGTAGCTACTAAGATACAGGTCAGAGGTTATTTTTAATGAGTGCATTTCACAAGAGGCTTAAAAATATATATATTTAAGTTAACAAATTCTTATTTACAATGACGGCCCAGGAACAGCGGGTTAACTGCCTTGTTCAGGGGCAGAATGACAGGTTTTTACCTTGTCAGCTCGGGTCAGCTCGGGGATTCGATCCAGCAACCTTTCGGTTACTAGTCCAACGCTCTAATCACTAGGTTACCCGCCGCCCCAGTTTGTGTTAACTAACTTCACTAAAACCACTGCAAACTTTGGTCTTGAACCGGGACGTTGTAGCAAGTCTGCTTGGTGATTATCTTTCCATTTTAATTATTATTTTTTTTTTTTGAGGTGAATTGTCTGAAAAGGACCCACCCCAGAACAGTTTTTCCCCCTTATCAAGAAAGAGGGTCCATCATTGAAACCTAGTCACTGTCGCCTAGGGTCTGGGTTTTCAAGACTCGGCAAGTTGAAGCTAGTATTGCCACATTATCCAATCCTGATTATATCTGTCTTAATGTGACTAGAGGTTACGGGTTAGGGCCTGAGGGTTGGTTTGGAATGGAGCCGACGTTGGTGTCTGTCTTGTCCACTAACTTGTTCTTTATGGCAGTCATGACCCTGCTGTGTCCAGGCCACATTAGCAGAGCAGCGATTAGCCCTGCTGTCTGTCTGTCTTTTATCTCTCCCTATCTCTCTATTATATCTCTTTTCCTCCCCCTGCCCCACTCCCATCCCCTCTCCCTCCCTACATCTCTCTGCCCAGGCCTATTTTAGTTTAAGTTGTGTCTCAGAGGTCCCAGATGTGAATAATTCAACACACTGACCTTCTGGGTTGGACTGTTCAGTTGGTGGGAGGAGGTGGGGTGGGGGAGGGGAGGGTCGAGGGGTGGGTGAGGTCTAGTCTCCATTTTCAGTCTTTAACGTAATATTTTGGAAGCAGTAGGTGCGGTTGTGTCTGAGCTATGCTGTAGGTGCGGTTGTGTCTGAGCTGTGCTGTAGGTGCGGTTGTGTCTGAGCTGTGCTGTAGGTGCGGTTGTGTCTGAGCTGTGCTGTAGGTGCGGTTGTGTCTGAGCTGTGCTGTAGGTGCGGTTGTGTCTGAGCTGTGCTGTCGTTTCGGGGGGTTTCTGTAAGCATCCCACAATGCACGTGTCTGAGGTGGATTCAATTTAAAGGACTATTTATTTACCTTTGGCGTTTTTTTGTTTGTTTGTTCAGCTGTGATTGACTGTAACGACAATTGGAAAAGCAAAGAAAATATCCCGTCCTAATTCTGTTAAAAATCGACTAGTCAGCGACAATGTGTCATAACCTAAACGTTAGATTAACCATTATGGTAATGTGATTTGGTTTTCTGTATGGTACCTTCCTTGTAGTGACCGCGTGTTCTCGAGTGACCTAGGATGTTGTTTGCAGTGCATTTTGCTCAGTCTCTCTCTCTCTCTCTTGTCTTATTCCAGGCTGTTTAACCTGACCCTGAAAAAGCTGATCATGTTGAAGGAGCTGGACAAAGACCTGACGTCTGTGGTCATCGCTGTCAAACTACAGGTACTGCCTGACCCGAGATCACTATAATACACTGTTTCATTGAGTTCTACCCATCTCCCACCCCCCCACCTCTTCTTCTATTCAATGCCCAGCATTCCTCAATTCCATCTCTCCCTCCTCTACTCGCCATCACTAGTCTCTTGTTCTTCTTATACTCTGTCCTCCGCTGTTCTCCCCTTTCTCCATCCTTTTCCCCTCTCATCCATCCACCCCGTCTGTCTCTGTTGATAAAGGCTGATTGTTTGGACTCTGTAGTACGTCAATGATCATCGTTAACCAGATCTATCCTCCCTCCCTCCCTCCTCGACCTCTTTTTATTCTGCTATTCATGATCCGATCCTCCCTCCCTCCCTCCCTCAGGGTTCTAAGCGTATCCTGAGGTCCAATGAGATCTTGTTGTCTTCAGCGGGACTGACAGAGACAGACCTTCAGCTCACCTTCTCTCTACAGGTACAATACTACTACTACTACTACTACTAATACTACTACTACTGCTATTACAGATACAGTAGGGCTGGCCTTGCAACTGAGACTTTTTACATAGGAACGGGGTCACCACTCACCACCCGACCAGGTCAAATATTCAAGTGTCCTGGGCCTTTTCAGTAAGGGATCAACACCGATGTTCTGTACATTGCCTTGAAGAAGGCACAGTGATGCTGAAACGTGGATGTTTAAAATATATATATATATATATTTTTAAATGTATTACCCGATGTGTTACTGGGAGGTTATACATTTGTAGTGTTCAAGTTTTTTTTGTTTTTCTAGCTTCCGGTTTATTCTCCGTTTTTCAGCACCTCTACACTAAATCATTTTCTCGTGTGCCGGAACATTTTAAATTTTTTACCGTATGTCAGCAGTTCCTCAGCTCTTGGCGGAGTTCATTTGTTTCTCTCTCTAGGTTTTATATTATTATCTGTCCCAGAGACACCCGACTGTCCCATTTATCTGAATCAGAAACGAGTAGTCCGCATCGCTGTGGTGTAGCAACACAAACACACAAAAACAGTCCCGTTTTATCGAGGTCAGGTGTTTCTGTAGTACGTGGGTAACGGGGTTATTACAGACTGCAGAACTGGGGTGATTTCATATCTTCAAGTCGGTTGAACTTTCCGTTGAAGGTTGCTGCGGGGCGCTCCTGGGGGGGGGGGGGGGGGGGGGGGGGGTGGTGTGTTGTGTTGTCACTTCACGGAGTCAGAGGCCGGTCGCAGAACAGGAACGTTACTCAACACTCCGATTCTATATCTGTGTCATTTATACAGTCTGACGATGAGTCTGTCATGGTTCTCTCTGTGTGTGTACCCTCACAGTACCCCCACTTCCTGAAGAGAGACGCCAACAAGCTTCAGATCATGCTGCAGCGTCGCAAACGCTATAAGAACCGAACCATCCTGGGCTACAAGACACTGGCGCTGGGTCACATCAACATGGCTGAGGTACGGCGCTAACCTCCGTTTTAAAAAATTAACAAACTTTTATTCAACCTTAACCTCTATTCAACATTATTATTCAATTCCTATTTCATCTCCAATCATCCTTGGTTAAACGTGTAGTTGATGGATTTTCACCACGCCTTTACAAGTCGTACAGAAAGGAAATAGGCGCCTGCCCGGAGGGCCATTCTGGCTCAGACGAGGCTACTTACTTTACGTAGATCTACCTTTACAGTAGCTAACAGTTGGTATTTAAAGTCTATTTTGCCTTTGGCGAACCTCTGTTCAACCTTCATTCAACCAGCTACACCTTTTAATCAAGCCTTTAGTAAACCTCAGTGTAGCCACAGCACTCTGTCACAACACTCCATGTCATTCTGACACGCTCTACCCAAAGCTCTGGCAGTGTTTTTGAAGTTTAATAAAATAACTGCGCTGTAGCTGCTGCATTGTGTGTGTGTGTGTGTGTGTGTGTGTGTGTGACTGCTGCCTGTGTAATAGGATGTGTAGACTTCATTAACACAGCCAGAGTGTGACCAGACTGCAGAGAGAAGGGGGGAAGAGAGCTGATGCTGTTCTGAAAACCAGCCTTTGTACAAAATAATGTGGTGATCGCTTTCTGTTTCCCTCTGTTTTCTATTTTCTCTGTCCCTCTCTGTCTGTCCCTCTCTGTCTGTCCCTCTCTGTCTGTCCCTCTCTGTCTGTCCCTCTCTGTCTGTCCCTCTCTGTCTGTCCCTCTCTGTCTGTCCCTCTCTGTCTGTCCCTCTCTGTCTGTCCCTCTCTGTCTCTGTATCTCTCTGTCTCTGTATCTCTCTGTCTCTGTATCTCTCTGTCTCTGTATCTCTCTGTCTGTCTCTGTCTCTCTCTGTCTCTGTCTCTCTCTGTCTCTGTATCTCTCTGTCTGTCTCTCTCTGTCTCTGTCTCTGTCTCTCTCTGTCTCTGTCTCTGTCTCTCTCTGTCTCTGTCTCTGTCTCTCTCTGTCTCTGTCTCTGTCTCTCTCTGTCTCTGTCTCTCTCTGTCTCTCTCTGTCTCTGTCTCTCTCTGTCTCTGTCTCTCTCTGTGTCTCTCTCTGTCTCTGTCTCTCTCTGTCTCTCTCTGTCTCTGTCTCTCTCTGTCTCTGTCTCTCTCTGTCTCTGTCTCTGTCTCTCTCTGTCTCTGTCTCTCTCTGTCTCTGTCTCTCTCTGTCTCTGTCTCTCTCTGTCTCTGTCTCTCTCTGTCTCTCTCTGTCTCTCTCTCTGTCTCTCTCTGTCTCTGTCTCTCTCTCTGTCTCTCTCTCTCTGTCCCTCTCTGTCTGTGTGCTCTCTTCTATCCCTTTGTCTTCACTCTCATCTTTCCCCCTGTTTCCATCCCCCCTCCCATATCCCATGTCCAGGTGATGCAGCATCCCAGTGAGGGGGCCCAGGTGTTGGGGCTCCACAGCCAGTTGAAGGATGCCTCGGTGCCCGTGGCGGAGGTCAGGGTCTACTCCCTCTCCAGCCAGCCCATTGACCACGAGGGACCCAAGGCCAAGATGTCTGGTAAGGGATCTGAGTCCCTGTGTTTCTCTCTCTCTCTCTCTCTGCGCTCCATCCCTCTCCTCCCTTCCTAACCATTAATGCTTCCTCTCTCCCTCTCCTTCCCTCTCTGCTTTCCCCTCTATCACCACTCTCTCTGCTTCCCCCTCTATCACCTCTCTCTCTGCTTCCCATCTCTCTCCAGATCGTTCTCCAGACATTGATAACTATTCTGAGGAAGAAGAGGAGAGCTACTCATCAGAACAGGAGGGCAGTGACGACCCGATCCACGGCCAGGTGTGTGTGTGTGTGTGTGTGTGTGTGTGTGTGTGTGTGTGTGTGTGCGAGCGTCTTTTGTCCTGTCTTGTTTGTGAAGCAGAGATACCTGGAGCCCAGGGGATTTGAAGAGGAGGGAGGGAGGGAGGTGATGGAGTGAGAAGGAGAGGAGAGAAAGCAGCAAACAGACAGAATGAATAGATAAGGAGAGGGGGACATGGCTCGGGGAGGACAGATGAATAGAGTGAATGGAGGTATGGAAGGGGCGAGGAGTGAAGGAGAGGACTAGTGAAAGGATGGCGGGAAGGAGGTCACGGTTGGTAGGGTATAAATAACCTGCTATGAGTGTGTGTCTCATGCTCTGAATAACTCTCCAATCCTCCCCCCTCTCTCTGTGTCATCCCTCTTTCTCCCCTCCACTTCTCTCTCTCTCTGACAGTATCTCTATGATGAAGAGGATGAGGTGAGGAAGAAGAAGCCCCGACGGAAGCTCACCTCCAACGCTTCCATCACTAGAGTGAGAAACCCTTCTCTCCCTCCCTCCCCCTTTCACGCCATTCTCCTGCTCTCAAACCTCCTCTTTACACCTCCCTCTATCCCCCTCTTTTTCCACCCATCCCTCCCTCCACCCCTCTCTTCAGTCAACCTCTCCCTCTATTGTTCTCCCTCCTTTGTCCTTAATTCTGCAATCACTCTGTTCCTCCCGTTCTTTTTCAATGTGTGTAATTACATTTCCCAGGAGGGAAACAGACGATTCTGAAAATATATCCAAGCACACACTCCCGCACACACACACATACCCGCACGCACACACACACACACACATGCGTGCAGAATGAGGCCATGGCTGCACTAGTCACTATATATGATAGAATACACTGTAAAACACCTGAGCATCATTTGTCTTGGACTGCAGCAGCATCTTAAATGATCTGTTCTCTGGTCAGTTGATATTCATATTCATTCATATTCATTCAACCCATTTGTAGATGGGTCATATTCAAAAGGCATCGGGCGGAAGACAATGGACTGACACGGGGGGGAGGGGACCACCTACGCTCGTTCTATAAGAAACGCTTGTTTTCGTTTTCTTTTTGGAAAAAAAAACTACGTTTTGCGCTAATGAATTCGACCCAGGTCTATAGAGAAATGTGCTGTTGCTTGACAGTTGTCCACGAACCCGATGTTTCTCAGAACGCTTAACCCCGAGGGAAAATAATAGTTGTCTCTCTTACAGCAACCAAACATCAAGCAGAAGTTTGTGGCTCTGCTGAAAAGGTTCAAGGTTTCTGATGAGGTAGGCATCTCGCTATTGCTCCTTCTCTCTCTCTCTCTCTCGCCTCGTCTCTTGTCTTTCTCTCTCAATTCAATTTCAGGGGCTGGGAAACATATGTTGACATTGCCAAAGCAAGTGAGATGGATAATAAACACAAGTGAAATAAACAATACTAAATGTACAGTAAACATTACACTCACAAAAGTTCCAAAAGAATAAAGACATTTCAAATGTGATATTATGTCTATTTACAGTGTTTTAATGATGGGAAAATAGTTAAAGTACAAAAGGGAAAATAAATAAATATAAATATGGGTTGTATTTACAGTGGTGTTCTTCACTGGTTGCCCTTTTCTTGTAGCAACAGGTCACACATCTTGCTAAGGTGATGGCACACTGTGGGATTTCACCCAATAGATATGGGAGTTTATCAAAATGTTGTTTGTTTTCAAATTCTTTGTGGGTCTGTGTAATCTGAGGGAAACGTGTCTTAATAGGGTCATACATTTGGCAGGAGGTTAGGAAGTGCAGCTCAGTTTCCACCTCATGTTGTGGGAAGTGTGCGCATAGCCTGTCTTCTCTTGAGAGCCAGGTCTGTCTACATCAGCCTTTCTCAATAGCAAGGCTATGCTCACTGAGTTTGTACATAGTCAAAGCTTTCCTGTGTACTGTGCCACTGTGTACTCTGGACAAATATCATTCTAGCCCTACTATAATTCTTTCCAATTTGTCAAATAATTCCCTTTTTTTTCATGATTTGGTTGCTGCTAATTGTGTTGCTGTCCTCGGGCTCTGTGGGGTCTGTTTGTGTTTGTGAACAGAGCCCCAGGACCAGCTTGCTTAGGGGACTCATCTCCAGGTTCATCCTTTTGTAGGTGATGGCTTTTTTATGAAAGGTTTGGGAATCACTTCCTTTTAGGTGGTTGTAGAAATGAACGGCTCTTTTTTGTATTTTGATATTTAGCGAATATCTGCCTAATTCTGCTCTGCATGTATTATTATTATTTATTTTTTTTACGTTGTACACGGAGTATATTTTTTGAAGAGTTCTACATGCATGTCCCCGAATTTGGTGTTTTAGTGAGCGGACCCCAGACTTCACAACCATCAAGAGCAATGGGTTCTATAACTGATTCAGGTATTTTTTTGCCAGATCCTAATTGGTGTGTCAAATTTTATGTTCCTTTTGATGGCATAGAAGGCCCTTCTTGCCTTATCTCTCAGATCGTTTACAGCTTTGTGGAAGTTACCTGTGGCCCTGATGTTTAGGTTGAGGTATGTATCGTTTTTTGTGTGCTCAGTAGATGGAATTTGTATTTGTCGTTCAGGCAACTGGACCTTTTTTGGAACACCATTATTTTTGTCTGGGCCCTGAGATTTACTGTCAGGGCCCAGGTCTGACAGAATCTGTGCAGAAGATCAAGGTGCTGCTGTAGGCCCTCCTTGGTTGGGGACAGAAGCACCAGATCTTCAGCAAACTGTAGACATTTGATTTCAGATTCTAGTAGGGTGAGGCCGAGGGCTGCAGACTGTTCTAGTGCCCTTGCCAATTCATTGATATATATGGTGAAGAGGGTGGGGCTTAAGCTGCATCCCTGTCTCACCCCACGGCCCAGAGCAAATAAATGTTTTTTTGCCAATTTTAACAGCACACTTGTTGTTTGTGTACATGAATTTTATAGTGTTGGATGTTTTTCCCCCAATACCACGTTCCATCAATTTGAATAGCAGACCCTGATGCCAAATTGAGTCAAAAAAAGTTTTGAAATCATCAAAGCATGATTTGACATTGTTTACTTTGATGACTTTGCCATTGTTTAGTTTTTTTGTTTGTCATTTAGGGTGTGCAGGGTGAATACGTGGTCTGTCGTACAGTAATTTGGTAAAAAGCCAATTTGACATTTATACATTTCCTTAGTGAAAACAATATAATGAGCGAGTCTGCTGTTAATGATAATGCAGAGGATTTTTCCAAAGGTTGCTGTTGCCCACGGTAGATATTGTGGTCAAATGTGGCTCCAGTTTTGTGGATTGGGGTAATCAGTCCTTGGTTCCAAATATTGGGGAAGATGGCAGAGCTGAAGATGATTTTTAAGAATTTGTGGTTTGTATATTTTCATTTAATTTAGGATACCTTCAACACCACAGGCCTTTTTGGGTTGGAGGGTTTTTGTCCTCTAGTTTATTCAATATAATTGGATAATCCAGTGGGCTCTGGTAGTCTTTTAATAGTTGATTCTAAGATTTTGTATTTGATCATGTATAATTTTTTGCTGTTCTTTGGTATCAGGCCAAAAAGCCTAGAGTATTGGTTTATCCATACATCTACGTTTTGGATAGATAACGCTTTGTGTGTTGCACTTTTCCCAGAAGAATACTGTATACGGTTTAGGTTTTCTACTGTCAAGTTTACACCTTCACTATTACAGTGAAACATTTTGTCCAGGAAGTTGTCTAAAAGGGATTGAATTTGTTGTTGCCTAATTGTTTTTTTGGTAGGTTTCCACACTACTTTCCTTCCATCTATAGCATTTCTTAATATTATTCAGTTCCTTTGGCTTTGATGCCTCATGATTTGAGTATTGCTCTGTTCAAGTAGACTCGTGATTTTGCTGTGGTCTGATAGGGGTGTCAGTGGGCTGACTGTGAACGCTCTGAGAGACTCTGAGTTGAGGTCAGTGATAAAGTCGGCTACAGTACTACTGCCAAGAGATGGGCTATAGTTGTACCTACCGTAGGAGGCCCCTCGAAGCCTACCATTGACGATGTACATAACCAGCGTGCAGGAGTTGTCCTGTTTTTGTTGGTTATGTTGTCGTAGTTGTGCCTAGGTTGGTATATGGGGGAGGGAATGCTGTCACCTCCAGGTATGTGTTTGTTCCCCTGTGTACTGAGGGTGTCAGGTTATTTTCTTGTCTAGTTCTGGCATTTTGGTTGGCGCAGACTAGTATTTTATTTGATCAACCTTTATTTAACTAGGCAAGTCAGTTAAGAACAAATTCTTATTTACAATGACGGCCTACCTTGGCCAAAACCTAACTCGAACGATGCTGGGCCAAATGTGCGCCGGCCTATGGGAATCCCAATCACGGCCAGTTGTGATACAGCCTGGAATCAAACCAGGGCCTGTAGTGACACCTCTAGCAATGAGATGCAGTGCCTTAGACCGCTGTGCCACTCTGGAGCCCATGTCCGTGGGCCTGTAAATTGTGGATCTCCCCCTCTAGGATGGAGAAGCTGTCATTGTTAAGATATGGCAGCACACAGGAGGATGTTTTTCTCTGTTGAGATCATTTCCTCTTGAATTTCTAGCCTAATGTAAAGAGTTCCTGTTTTGATTCATTTGAGTGACTTAGGTCTGCTCTATACCAAATTAGCATACCTCCTAATTCCCTTCGCTGTTTCACACCTGGTAGTTTGGTGGACGGGACTACCAGCTCTCTGTAACCGAGAGGGCAACCAGTGGGTCCATCTCCTCTATACCATGTTTCTTATAGGATGACAATGTCTGTATTTCTGATTTTCTTTGGTGAAGTCCAGGTTCCTGCTCTTTAGGCCAAAGGCAAATTTCCTCAGGCCTTGGATTTTCAAGGATGAGATAGTAAAGCCTTTGTGTTCCATAAAGTGTCCAGTGTTGTTAGTCGTGTGGTTTGGCCTCAGACCAGTAAGTGTGAGCAGAGCTTGCTGATCATCTGGTACATGCCATTGGCTTGAGCTTGTGTAAGAGTCTGGGGTTGGGCCTGTTCGCCTGCTCACGGCCTGTGTGTATGTGTGACTTTCGTGTTGAGGCCCTCTTTGCGGGAGTGGGGGGCATGGGGTGGGCAGAGGAGGGGCATAGGTCAGATCTGAGGGGGACTATATGGGGTGTGGGCATGGTGTGTGTGTGTGTGTGTGTGTATGTGTCTCTCGAATCAACTGGGATACAAAAACATTCTTCATTCAAACTCCCAACTTTTTACTTTCTCTGTCTTACACCTCCCCCCTCTCTGTTTCACTTCTCCTAACACCCTGTTTTGTGCAAGTTGCAGACATTAGAATTGCAATTTGATGGTGTTTCTCTACACACAAGTATGTGTGAGAGAGAGACAGAGATAGATGTGGTAATCTTTCGTGTTTTTTTTTTTTTTCTTTTCTTTCATGTCTGTGTGTTATAAGACTGTGCCTCTGTCTGTGATGTTGGTATGAGTGAGCTATGCTTCTGTACCCGTGTAATATGTTGATCTGTCTGTGTGTCTGTGTGCAGGTGGGTTTTGGTCTGGAGCATGTCTCTAGTGAACAGATCCAGGAAGTGGAGGAGGATTTAGATGAGCTCTATGACAGTCTGGAGATGTACAACCCCTCTGACAGTGGCCCTGAGATGGAAGAGACGGACAGCATCCTCAGCACACCCAAACCTAAACTCAGGTAGCTGTTATGGTGACACACACGTGTGTGTGTGTACACCTAACCCAATCATGCTTTGGCCTTTACGTACAGTGCATTCGGTAAGTATTCAGAGCCCTTGACTTTTTTCCACATTTTGTTAGGTTACTGAATTGATTCTAAAATGGATAAAAAATATATTTAAAATCCTGACCTTTTTATAAATTTATAAATACATTTTTATTTACTTTTTACCCATCAATTTCGTGGTATCCAATTGGTCTTGTCTCATTGCTGCAATTCCCATACAGACTTTGGAGAGGTGAAGGTCAAGAGCCGTGCGTCCTCCGAAACTGCTTCTTGACACAGTGCCCGCTTAACCCGGAAGCCAGCCGCACCAATGTGTTGGAGGAAACACCGTACACCTGGCGACCATGTCAGTGTGCATTGGGCCCGGCCCGCCACAGGAGTCGCTAGAGCGCGATGGGACAAGAACATCCCTACCGGCCTAACCCGGACGACACTGGGCCAATTGTGCGCCGCCCCATTGGTCTCCCGGTCGCGGCCAACTTCGACAGAGCTTGGACTCGAACCAGGATCTCTAGTGGCACAGCATGCAACTGCGATGCAGTGCCTTAGACCACTGAGCCACTCGAGAGTCTCTCTCAATCCTTCGCAATCTACACACAATACCCCATAATGACAAAGCAAAAAAAATATTTTAGCAAATGTATTCAACATTTTTAAACAGAAATGCCTTATTTCTTATAAGTATTCAGACCCTTTGCTACGGGACTCGAAATTGAGCTTCGGTGCATCCTGTTTCCATTGATCATCCTTGAGGTGTTTCTTCAACTTGATTGGAGTTCACCTGTGGTAAATTCAATTGATTGGACATGATTTGGAAAGGCACACACCTGTCTAAAGTCCCACAGTTGACAGCGCATGTCAGAGCAAAAACCAAGCCATGAAGTCGAAGGAACTATCCGTAGAGCTCCGAGACAGGATTGTGTCAAGGCACAGATCTGCGTAAGGGTACCCCAAAAACGTCTGCAGCATTGAATACTTTCCGAATGCACTGTATATACACACAGTGGATTTTTATTTTGCGATGTTATGAACATCGCTAGCAACAACAGAATAAAACAAATGTTTAACACATTCTTCTCTTTTCCTGTTGTATATCTTCTTTCTAATGATGAACTTTATTACTCAACTAATACTGATCATCACTATGAACACACCGTTCCATGGATGTTACAGTCGGTGCTAACTTTTGTGTGTGTGTCCATCCAGGCCGTTCTTTGAGGGAATGTCCCAGTCCAGCTCTCAGACGGAAATCACCAGCCTGAACAGCAGAGGAGGGAGCCTGGGACGAGACGCCTGCTTCAGCCCTGTGAGTAATGGAGGGAGAGAGGGGGGGGGGGGGGTAGAGAGAGGGGACTGAGCGAGAGAGGGGGAGGGAGATAAGTAATGCATTAAAGGATGGAGGGGAGGGGGGGGGTCAAATCTATTTTTATTGGTCACATACACATGGTTAGCAGATCTTATTGCGAGTGTAGCGAAAAATGCTTGTGCTTCTAGTTCCGACAGTGCAGCAATATCAACAAGTAATCTAACAATTCCACAACAACTACCTAATGCACACACATCTAGGTTAAGGGATGGAATAAGAATATGTACATATAAATATATGGATTAGCAATGACCGAGTGGCATAGGCAAGACGCAATAGATGGTATACAATACAGTATATATAAATGGGATGAGTAATACAAGATGTGTAAGCATTATTAAAGTGGCATTAATAAAGTGACTAGTGGCCAATGATTTCGAGTCTGTGTGTTAATGATGGCTGTTTAACCTCTCTGGGATCGTTCGGGACGCTAGCGTCCCACCTCGCCAACAGCCAGTGAAATTGCAGGGCGCCAAATTCAAAACAGAAATCTCATAATTCAAATTCCTCAACCATACAAGTATTTTACACCATTTTAAAGATGCGCTTCTCGTTAATCGAACCACAGTGTCCGATTACAAAAAAGGCTTTTCGGAGAAAGCAGAACATGTTCAATGTTAGGTCAGCAACTAGTCACAGAAAGCATTCAGCCATTTTCCAACTGAAGAGAGGTGTCACAAAAAGCAGAAATATAGATACATTTCATCAGATGACACTCAGGACTCAATGTTACACAATACATGTATGTTTTGTTCGATCAAGTTCATATTTATATTCAAAAGCCTCAGTTTACATTGGCGCCATGTTCAGAAATGCCTCCAAAACATCCGGAGAAATTGCAGAGAGCCACATCAAATAACAGAAATACTCATCATAAACTTTGATGAAAGATAAATGTTTTACATAGAATTAAAGATAAACTTGTTCTTAATGCAACCGCTGTGTCAGATTTCAAAAAATCTTTACGGCAAAAGCACAATATTCAATAAGCTGAGAACAGCCTTCAGCCACAAAACAAGCCATACAGTTACCCGACAAATTGTGGAGTCAACAAAAGTCATAAATAGCATTATCAATCTTCACTTACCTTTGCTGATCTTCGTTGGAATGCACTCCCAGGACTCCCACTTCCACAAGAAATGTTTGTTTTGTTCGATTACGTCCATATTTATGTTCAAATGCCTCCGTTTTGTTCGCGCGTTTAGTTCACTATTCCAAAGGCACAATGCGCGGGCGCAAAATCCAGACGAAAAGTCAAAAGGAGTTCCATTACAGTTTGTAGAAACATGTCAAACGATGTTTACAATCAATCCTTAGGGTCTTTTTATAATAATTATTCAATAATATTCCAACCGGACAATAGCGTATCATTACAGAGGAAAAAGAACGAACAGCGCACCCGCGTGACCGCGCAGTAAACAACTGATTGGCCACAGCCTAGTCCACTTGTTGAAACAGCTCTTATTCGACCTCCTTCCACAATAGAAGCCTCAAACAACTTTCTAAAGACTGTTGACATTTGCTGGAAGCCTTGGGAAGTGCAATCTGTCCCCATAGACACAGCATATTGGATAAGCAATCACTTAAATGAAACTACAAACCTCAGATTTCCCACTTCCTGGTTGGATTTGTCTCAGGTTTTCGCCTGCCTTATTAGTTCTGTTATACTCACAAACATCATTCAAACAGTTTTTAGAAACTTCAGTGTTTTCTATCCAATACTAATAATAATATGCATATATTAGCATCTGGGACAGAGTAGCAGGCAGTTTACTCTGGGCACCTTATTCATCCAAGCTACTCAATACTGCCCCCCTGTCACCAAGAAGTTAACAGTCTGATGGCCTTGAGATAGAAACAATTTTTCAGTCTCTCGGTCCCGGGAAGAATCTTGTGAGAAGGGGCTTAAACAGAAAGGAGACAACAAGAGAGGAATGTTCGAGGGAAAAAAAGAGGGCGAAGGTGAAGGA
Organism: Oncorhynchus mykiss; assembly: GCF_057628025.1. Lineage (NCBI taxonomy): Eukaryota > Metazoa > Chordata > Actinopteri > Salmoniformes > Salmonidae > Oncorhynchus > Oncorhynchus mykiss. The sequence goes on from NC_143042.1 coordinate 35,035,288, forward strand.
TTGATATTCACACCAGGTGTAGCCCGCGTTCAACCGGCCGGTTCTTGCGAGTTTCACGGCGCAGCGGCCACCCCGCGATCATCAGTCTGGTAATACGTGGCTAGGTGAGATGTGTGGTAGTGACTGTATTTCCCGCATGTCTCCAGCAGGGGGAGCAGCGGCCTGTGGAGATGAAACACTCTCGCAGTCGCAACCTGGAGGTGGAGACCCTCTCTGAGACGGACACGCTGGTGAGACGCGCTAACAGGCTCTGTGTGCTGTGTAAGAGGTAGCGATCCATTTTGAGCTCAAGCTAATCTGTGCGTGTTCTGTGTGCAGGAGTTGACGGATCAGGAGATGTTTCCGGAGGGCCCCTGTATTACGGTGTCAGGGGCTGAGAAACCCCGTACGCCCCTGAAGAGCAGCAAGAGTGGAGGAGGACAGACCATGCCCTCCCCCAGGTAACTACAAACACACACACACGCAGACTCTTGCCATAGTGACTCCAACAAAATGACACATGCCTGATACCAAACCAACCTCCCAGGTGCCTTTTGCAGATGTGCATATTTTCCTCAAAGGTAGAATTGTTCCAATCCTTCATCCCCAGAGGAAAGGGTTTGGGGTCAGTTTGGAGTTTTAACACAAACACGTAATACCCTCCACACTGGTTGAACTGGGGATTGGTCTCCTTTTAAAGGTGTATGTGTGTGTTTCACAGGCTGGATGGCAGGGGCCCCACCCCCAAACAGAAGAGACAGAGCAGTACTCCTATGAAAGAGAGACAGCTGTCTAAACCAATCAGTGAAGGGGGGAGGACCAACAGCTCCGACAGCGAGAGATCCCCCGAACTGGGACACAGCTCACAGGTAACTCATGTGTACACACACACACACACACACACACACACACACACACACACATTCTTAAAACTACTGTGAGCGCCAAAAGTATTGGGACAGTGATACATTTTGTTGTTGTTTTGGCTCTATACTCCAGTACTTTGGATAATTTTGAAATGATACAATGACTGAGGTTACAGTACAGACTGACAACTTTAATTTGAGGATATTTTCATCCAAGGTGAACCGTTTAGAAATGAACGCACTTTTTGTACATTCCCATATTCATAGCATGCAACGACTACATCAAGCTTGCATCAAGTGACTACAAATTTGTTTGATGCGTTTGCTGTTTGTTTTGGTTGTGTTTCAGATTATTTTATGCCCCAATGGAAATTAACGGTAAATAATGTATTGTGTCATTTTGGAGTCACTTTTATTGTAAATAAGAATAGAATATGTTTCTAAACACTTCTACATGAATGTGGATGCTACTATGATTACGAATAGTCCTGAATGAGTCGTGAATAATGATGGGTGAGGTAGTTACATAAGCATAAATATCATAACCCCAAGACACGCTAACCTCTCACCATTACACACACACACACACACACACACACACTTTTTTTTTATAGCAGGGGGTCCTATAGTTCCAGTTGTCACATCTCACCCATCCATGGGTGAGAGACCAGATGCTGCTGGAAGTGGTGTTGGAGGGCCAGTAGGAAGCACCCCCTCCTCTGGTCAACAAATATATATATATATATATATATATTTATATTTATATATATTTATATTTATATATATATATTTATATATATATATTTATACATATATATATATTTTTTTAAATATATTTCGGATGGGAAGTTAAACGGGTGTCCTAACTCTCTTTGGTCACTAAAGATCTCGTGGCACTTATCGTAAGAGTAGAGGGTGTTAACCCCGGTGTCCTGGCTAAATTCCCAAGCTGTCCCTCATACCATCACGACCACCTCATCATCCCTGGTTTACAATTGGCTCATTCATCCCCCTCCTCTCCCCTGTAACTATTCCCCAGGTCGTCGCTGTAAACGAGAATGTGTTCGCCAGTCAACTTACCTGGTTTAAAAAAAACAAACACAAAAAAACAAGCTTAAGGAGAGCACAGTATATGCCAAGAAAAAAACGTTGTCTCTCTCCATCTTCATCTCTCCATTCCTCTCCTCCCCCTACTCCCTTCTTCTTGTCTAAATAAAGAACATGAATGTACCCATGATGACGAGACTAAGAATGAATGATGTATGTGTTGTTGAGTCATCTAAAAAAAAAAAACTGCTCCACTTTTTGTGTGTGTGTGTGCGTGTAGGTTCTGAGGAAGGCGGTGTATGATCAGCTGAACCAGATCCTTCTGTCTGACGCGGCTCTGCCTGAGAGTCTCATCCTGGTCAATGGCACAGACTGGCAGGGCCAGGTAAGAACCGTGTGTTCTAGTGGTGTTAATAACCCATCCGTAACAGCCTGACCATATGTGAAAATCGGAGGCCAACTCTCCATTTCGCAGCTTTTCTCTTATTGAATTCAACTTCGACATTGTCCTTTTTTTCCTCTGCGGATCGGCGCTAACTTTTTTTGCCCGTTCCCAAAAGCATTTGGCGATTTGCCCGTCTAGGCTATGTACAGTTCGGCCCTTAGTCACTAATACCAGATAACCTAAAATAATGAAAGAAAAACAAATTTAGCCTATAGATAAAAAAAATCCATAATCCTTGTGCAATTTCTATGTTATTCTTTTCTCTTTATTTAACCCGCACTTGACCCTAAACTCATCCACCCCGCGGATATAACCGCAGGTACTGTGGGTTGAGTCCTCCCGCGCATCACTGGTGTGTGTGTGTGTGTGTGTGTGTGTGTGTTGTGTCAGAACAAACCTGCATGTTGCTGCAGTTCTTTAAGTGTGTGTGTGTGTGTTCCAGTACGTGGGAGAGCAGCTGCAGGTACAGAGGCACCCGGTGGTGTGTACGTGTTCAGGAGCTGAGATCCAGGCGGTGCTTTCTGCTGTCCTCACACGCATCCAGAAGTTGTAAGTCTAACACTTTATATGCATGCGTACACACACACACACACACACACACACACACACACACACACACACACACAGATTTGTGAGTCTGTTGGTCTAACACATTATCTATGCTCTATTAATCTCACTGTCTATGAAATATTTAGACCGCCAAACTCAGTCTCTCTCAGCTCCTCTCCTCTCTCTCTCTCATTTTTATTTTATTTTTATTTTTTAAAGTATTTAAGTATTTCAAATGTCATGGTGTATCCTCATATGTCACAATGTCACAAGGATAGTCTAATTACATTTTATAGCAAAGCTTTTTCATTGTCAAAGTAGGCCTAAAAAAAATAACACTCACTTAAGTGGTCGAATGCTAGCATCCATTCGAATACCTGGATATTCGACTAACCGTGCTCAACCCACCAAGTAGCGATATGTGATTATCTTTACCCCCCCCATCTCTCTCTCTCCCTCTCTACTTTCCTCTGTAGTTGTAACTGTAACTCGTCCATGCCCAGGCCGGTCAAGGTGGCAGTGGTGGGTAGTCAGAGCTACCTTGGTGCCGTCCTGCAGTTCTTTGTCACACAGTTGGCAAGCAAGACCTCTGATTGGCTCAACCACCTGAGGTTCCTGGTGGTGCCCCTGGGTGAGACAAACGACATGGGCGCCTTCTGTCCGTATCCATGGTGACGGGCGTAGTGAATGGTTGACAATGGAAAAGAGTTGTTGTTGTCAGGGCTGATCACGTACACTAAAAGATAATCTCTCTGTCTTTCTCTCTCTCTCTCGCTCTCTCTCTATGGTCTTATAGGCTCTCATCCTGTTGCTAAGCACCTGGGTGCCCTAGACAACCGTTACAGCTCTGCGTTCTTAGACGGGGCGTGGAGAGACATGTTCAGCCGCTCTGAACCCCCACAGACAGGTACACACACACACACACACACACACACTGGATCTGGATACATAAAGTTAGCACTCTAGAGCCTGACAAATGACCTCTAATCTTTGATCTGTGTTCCTGTGCTGCAGACCTGTTGGACGTGGCCGGTAGGATCTCCCAGTACGTCAGTGGCGCCACCGTCACACACCAGCTGCCCATCGCTGAGGCCATGCTTACCTGCAAACACAGGACGTGAGTGGACGCGCTCGCACACACACACAAACTGTCAGGGTGTAACACATACCTTAACCCGGAGCAATAACTACAAGATGGTATTCAATTTAAAAACCCATGTAACTGGTCATAACTATTTGTCTCTGTTCAGGCACGATGAAGATTCCTACCAGAAGTTCATTCCTTTTATTGGGGTACGTATATAGTAAGCCAGGTCTCTCTGTAGACTCTTCCATAGATCTACCGTTGAAAATCCTTCTACCTCATCCCCATACTGTATTTATTTATTTTGCTCCTTTTGCACCACAGTATCTCTACTTGCACATCCATCTTTTGCACATCTACCATTCCAGTGTTTAATTGCCATATTGTAATTACTTCGCCACCACGGCCTATTTATTGCCTTAACTCCCTGATTTGACCTAATTTGCACTCGCTGTATATATTTTTTCTTTTATTTCCTACTGTGTTATTGACTGTATGTTTTGTTCATTCCATGTGTAACTCTGTGTTGTTGTATGTGTCGAACTGCTATGCTTTATCTTGGCCAGGTCGCAGTTGTAAATGAGAACTTGTTCTCAACTAGCCTACCTGGTTAAATAAAGGTGAAATAAAATACAAAATAAAAAATGGACATCTAGTTTGGATAGTAACTCTTCAGCTGATTTAGGGTGTTTGGAATATGAGTTATTTGTCCTGATGTTGTAGTAACAGGATGTTGTCATGTGTTCCAGTTGGTCAAGGTTGGTCTGATTGAGCCAGACACTTCCTCTACAGGTAGGTTGGTTTAAAAACCAATGAAGAAGTACACTCTCTTACTGCTATATTTCCATCATCCAGGACTATTTACTTGATAATATTACAAACAATGACATTAATCTCACCTCCATCCCTTGCCCCTGCGGTCGCCTAGGAGAAGCAGAAGAGGGCGTGGCAGGGAGCTTGGCTGTTCCCTCTACGTCCCCTCCCACCCACGGCTCTCCCACCGGGCTGATCAAAGAGGCGGCCACTCCCCCCTCCTCTCCATCTATGAGCAGTGTTCTCGCAGTACAGGGGTAAGTCTGCACCCAACCTAGCTTGGGGTATAGTCTTTTGTGCTGTTATTTCTTATTATAAGGTGCTGGGCAATTCCAGTTCTCAGGAGCTGCTACGTTTCCTCTCTTTCTGAGTAATCATGAGTGGATCAATTAAGTGCCAGAGAGTGTCTGCATACCTTTTCATGTCTAAATCAGTCCCTGATTGGAACGAGAACCAATAAACAGACGCACTGTGGCCCCCCCTTGATCTGACAGAGTTGCCTGCCGCTGTTTGAGTGAAAGAAAGGAAAGGGGAAAAGAGAGGGAGGGAGGGAGTGAGGGGGGAATATTACCAGCAACACTGCTTCTCCTCAGGTCAGCCATCTCGGGTTCATTATGTCCCCTTCATGTCTGCCCTGGTGAAACTCTAGAGCAGTGATCCTCTCTGACCGTCTAAAAATAACCACAGATGCATCAGCAGCTTTTAGCGTTATAGCCCATCATTGTTTTGGGGTTTGGTGCTGTAACAGACTCTCTTGTCCTCTCTATAGCCAAACTCAGGGTCAGGGTTGATACAGCGCATGAAATGCCGGCCCCTGAATCCATAACCCTCTCTGTCGCTGAATACCTCCTCCCTACACCTCACAAATGAACACGGCTTTTTATACTTTTTAGCACAGAACCTCCATAACTTTCTCTTTCCTGTATTGTATCCTAACCTGTCCTCGTGACCCTCTTCCTGTCCCAGGAGCCCCAGTATGTCCCAAGGTGTGGACGCCATTGGGTTGCAGGTGGACTACTGGCTGGCGTCGCTGGCGGAGAAACGCCGAGAGGGCGAACGGCGCGACACAGGCTGTAAGAACACCCTGAAGAGTGCCTTCAGATCCCTGCAGGTCAGCAGGCTACCAGGAGGGGGCAGCAGTGAGACACAGGCCCAGGTCAGCACCATGGCCATGACCGTGGTCACCAAGGAGAAGAACAAGAAGGGTAAAGAGTTTTAGAATAACACTTTTCTATGGCACAATCAAAGTAATTCAGTGTTTTAAAAAAAAAAAACAGTTTTTAATGCTGAATGATCAGTGGAATAGATGCATTCCATCTAGTTGGGGTGTTCTTCAGTCATTCTTCCTACAGTATGACTGTTATAGTCTTCCTGGTTGTATAGTTATAGAAATCTTATTGCATTTATAATGAAGGTTGACTTTCTCTGTGTCTGTAGTTCCCACCATATTCCTGGGTAAGAAGCCGAAGGAGAAGGATGTCGACTCTAAGAGCCAGGTCATTGAGGGTATCAGCAGACTCATCTGTTCTGCCAAGCAGCATCAAACCATCCTGAAAGGTACAGGAACATGAGACGAGGAGGGAGGGAGGGCGGGCGGGGAAGAGGTATGACCAGTGAAATTGGAGAGAAGGCTCTGAGAAGAGGGAGGGAGGGGGAGAGAGAGATGAAATTATAGTGCTTCTCTAGAGGCACAATCTTTAGAAAGAGTCGACCCATCAGTAAAGATGAGGTGTAAGAGAAGGAAGGGGAAATTATTTATTGGGGATGTTGGAGAAAATGAAGGAAGGGTTGTGTTAACGGACCTCTAAGACTGTGCCCTAAATAGCACCCTATTCCTAACACTGGGCCAATAGGGCTCTGGTCAAAAATGGTGCACTGCTGTATATAGGGAATAGTGAGCCATTTGAAACGCAGCCTAAAGGTGCCCGCATACTAGGTTCAAACGTCTGTGCCCCTTAAGACCTTTGCTTGAAAAACTAGATAAAAACTGCAATTTTACTGTTTGTCCCTCTTGAGACGCCGTATCAACATTGTAGCCTGTATGCACTTCCTCAAAGTAGTCAGAATTATTCAAAGATAAATCAAGAAATCTGTAATTAATTTGGACATTTTTGCTGAGGGAAGTCTTTTTTGTCTCACAATTTTACATCTAACTAAGATGTTTGGTGCAGTATTTCTCAAGTGAAAAAATATGCATGAAAACTCGTTGTCTACAACAAACACTTAATTGAAGAATCCTGTCCATAGTTCCCACTCCTACTAGGAGTAGTACTGTTGACCAATCACAGACGAAGGGGCGTAGACTTGTGCTACCGAACTACAACTTGCCCCCCCAAAAAATGTTCTCAAATGCGCAAACTGTTTCTACTGGGAAGCGTTCGACAGGCTTAAGTGTTCCCTGTCTGAACAATAGTCCTACTTAACCAGTATCTGTGTGTCTCCTGTGTGTGTGTCTCAGTGTCCATAGACGGAGTGGAGTGGAATGACGTCAAGTTCTTCCAGCTGGCTGCCCAGTGGCCCACCCATGTCAAGTATCTCCCTGTTGGACTGTTTGGTTACAACAAACCCCCCTCCTAGGGTCCACCCTGTACCCCTCGCCCAATCCCGTCCCACCTACGCACACAGACCCCCCCCGCCTCTCGGAACGCCGTGGCGACTAATATCGGTCAATTACGATGAAGGGTTGAGGGGCCGAATGTATTTGCTATGTTTTGTCTTATTTCTCTATAGTAGGGAGGGAGAGATGGGTCGGATATGGGGTGCAACGCTACTAGTCACTTTAATGAATTGAAATGCCCCTCTCGCTGTCTAGCGTGTGTGTATGAGGGGCCCACAGCACAAGATAACGGGCTGCCGTTCAACTAATCCTAACGATGAGATGCACCCGCATGAATAACTCCCATGACGTGCCCTGACCCTTGACCCCTGACATCTGACCCTTTAACCCTTAACCTTTAAAACCCTGACCAGGTAGTTCTCTTATCACCTTGAACCTGCCCGGTGTCATCAAAGGCCAACCTGCATGCTGTACTACTACACCACCACGTGCCAGGACATGTTATAACAGTAATGCCATGGTTATTATGGGGTATGGAGGGGAACTTGGGATCCAAACATACCGTACATGTGCATGAAATGGAATGAACAACAGACGACACCTACAGTAGCAATGCTTTTTCTGCTCCCTAATTACATGAAAATGCTTTTTTTCTCTCACCAATGATGTACAGTAAGTTGACATGTTATGCATATGAAGAGCAGAAAATATAAGAGAAGGCTCTAGTTTTTTTGTAACGACATTTGAACTCCCTGTGTACAGCGAGGGTGCCGACTTAAGAGCTCACTGTTTGCCCCAACTTTACTGAGAAGAGGCAACATTTCTGCTGTCTGTAAGGCTTGTCCCTTTGTCAACCTCAGTTGTTGTTGTCAGCGTTGCTCTCTTGATCCACCCTCCACTGTATAGTCCTCCTTCCGCTTGTGGACGTACAGTATATCACCTGTGTGGGGTTGTGCATGCTGGGATTTGTAGGCTGAGCCTCGTGCTGAGGTTAAATTGGGGGACAGGAGCTGTGACCGTCATCTTCATTTTTTGCGATGCACTTCTAGTAACTATAGTAGCTAGGTATCTTACTCCAAAGCACAATGTCGCACGCTACTAGTGACTTTTTATCCCTGTCTTTACCTGTCAAGGATTGCAAAAAAAACTTTCCCAAAATTACCAAATTTTCCAGAAATCCTAGTTGGAAGGTTTCTGGAATTAGGAGGGAATAAGTAGTAAATCCGGAATCTCCCGACCTGGATTTCTGGAAAACATGCATTTTCCAGCCCTGCCTGTGATAGACGGGCAGCGTTCACTCCACTGAAATGGTGGTGTGTTGTGTCTAGGGTGTTGTGAGGTGGCCAGTGTCCAGTGACAGGTGTGTTGTTATGTAATGTGGTAAAACAATATTGAAATATCTATGAAACCAATTTTATAAGTAACCCACGCGACACAGTATGATTGTTTTATGTGTGGCCACGTGTTTGTGTCGAGATGTGGTCAATATCGCTTTATGAGTTCTGTAGGCTGCGGTATCAGCGGCCAGACGTTTGCCTTGTAGACTGACACAAAGATAGGTGACACCAAATGACCTTTTTAAGAGCTACTAACGGCTCTGGTGCTTTTTAAGAAGAAACTGCAGACAAATAATTTGTATCCAAAGAATTTGACTTAAATAATTGGTTTTCAATTTAGTAGCAAAGTCTATGGTCGAATAATGTACCTGCAAAGGTACATTCAAATTAGTATATTTTGAATGAAATGGCAATGTGTTGTAAGCAAAACACTAGTTCTCTTGCTGTCTAAAATTGAAAGCTAACGAGTGTTGAGTAGCTTAGCCTTGTGTCACCTACAAAGTAACCTTCCCCATCTGTGCGGAGTGAAGAATTGTGACAAATATCACGTATTACAATGCCAATGTCTCAATTTTTGCTGTTATTATTATGATTTTCGGGGTAACTTAGAGGTAGGTTTTTCAGCTTAGGTGTAACAGTGTTAAAAATTGTGACGTCAACACCTTGTGTAACTCAAATCTGGCCCTGTTCTCTTTTTTTGGGGGAGGGGGGGGGGGGCTCGTACAAAGGAAGGTTTTTGCACCAAGGGCTTCAAACTGATTGAGAGCATAAGTACACAGCTATGCATGTTCCACAAATCAGTCTGAATGATAGAATGTACAGATCTCAAACAACAAGGATGTATTTCCAAAAATCATTAGAGGTATCATCTGAACTTAATTTGAATGTGCAGATAATATTCATTGTTAGTTTCTATTATCTCTTCTCAGTCTTGTCGACAAAAGCTGTATCATTTAGTAAACATACATTTTGGAGGTTTTAACACCATTTTACCAGTCCAGAATAGGGTTGCAAAGGGAGGATATATTATTGTAAACTTTCTAAGTTTGCCAGTAAAGTACCACCATTTTTGTAACTTTCAAGGATTTGATGTAATTTATCACATCTATTTGCCATTTTGGGTACTTCAGCTTATCAGAGATGTCTTTCATTATCTGTGGCCTAATCACCTATATATAATATAATCAAATAAGATTTTAAAATTTAAAAAATGCAATGACAAAGCTGTAAAAACGTTCCTAAGTATTAATAATCAACTTAGTGAATACCATTGGTGATTCATATGAGGGTTTCAGCATGACATGTCAACCAGAACATTTTTTACACACTTATTTATTTTATTATGACAATATGCCTTTGTTGTAAATGTGATGGCAGTTGTGAAAAAAGTCAATAGTTGGAAGAGTTGCAGAGTTAATTAAGAATAATGCCATTTTTGATTAGATGCTTTTAAACATTAATTTGGCTATTTTGTCTTGATCAGAGAGGGTGTATTCACTAGGAACTAATGGATATTATGGACACAGATATGACAAATTAATACTATACATTGATTTTTTTTTTTTTTTTTTACATTTACTCAAGTTTAAATGACCAAAGTTACCATCGAATGCTATAGATTCCGGCAACTTTTGTAAATTACTGGTAGCTTTACCCTAGTCCATAACCACCTGTTATTTCACTAGAACATTTTTGTTTTATTATAGAAAACACACCATAATAATCTCTCAACTCCATAGTCAGTTGACCTTGTAACCTCTGTGAGCTTGAATACTTTGTGCAACTTCCCTGTGAGTATCAAAGAAAGATATGGCAAAGGCAGTGGTCCTCTTGAAAGCAGACCATTTAAACCCTGCTTCTCATAGCAAGTGTCACTGCCCACCAGTCAAGGGCTAGACCCAGACCAATGCCTTCATGTGGACTTGGACTCTTAATGCATATTTTAACTGAGACTGTATCCTACTGTATGAATGTTATGTACAACAGGGTTTTCTCTTTGGGAGAGACGTTATTGCTTGAGGATAGTGAACCCTACCTGTAGCTACGCTACTACCTAACCATAGATCTAGGATCAGATTACAATTACCCCCCCCCCCCCCCCCCCCCCCCTAGTTCTAACCATAACCATCAGGGGGATTAAAAGATATCTGACCCTGTGTCAGTGGTTAGGGGAGACTTCTACTGTCTCTGAGCAGAACAAAGGGGTCCAATTTCTCTATGCCTTGCAGCGTGTTATTAGCGTAATAAGGAGTGTAAGATATATGATTCTATTTGAACCCCCGTCTCTTCATAGGGGGATCATAAGCATTCACTGAATGGGACAAAGAAATCACTGCCAAGATGTCAAATGTTACATGGATATAACACCAAGCTGAAGCGGGGGTGATGTAGATATAGGTGTTAAATGTTTTTGGTGATAAAACTTTGTTCCAAAGTTATAATTTTAATGTTGGAAACATTATTTTTTTCCACTATACATTCCAATGTTTACTCCTCTCTCCTCTCCCCCTGTTTCCAGTTCAGTCCCTTCTTTCACCTGTTGTACCATTAACATGTTTGTTTTTTCCTACCTTCTCTAGGCCTATTTGTCCTGTGTGGCTGTCTCTCAAACTTGTACCTGTGTCTCTACCTGTATTGACCTGTAATGACTCTTATGTCCATGACTAACGTATAGGGACAGCGGTTTTTGCTGACCATGTGACCCGACCAGGAACAATCCGCGGCCTTAGTTATAGTCTTTTGAGTACAGGGCTCAGACTGTCTCCCGAAACGGGTCATATGGTCCTGAAACACTTCTGTCCTGGAGGGGAAGAACAATATGATCTATTAATATGAATAAATCAATTTAGCGGATCAATACTGTCCTTCCTCTCTGCTATCATCACAATGTGTTTCAGAACAAATGGAGTGAGAGATCTAGAACAAACCGTAAGCGATCTAGAGTCTGGTAGGATTCCACAAGCTTTGCTTCTAATAAAGCCCATTTTGAAAGGATCCCTGCTTGTAACATAGCACTCTATCACAGAAGAGAATCTGTTTTTGCATAACACTGCTTAGACTACCCTTATGCTTGGTTGCAGTTTGAGGGGAGGATTCTAACGCTTGTGCATTTGGAGAGTAATTTTGCACATGCCATTGTTTCTTCAGCAGCTTTTTTGCCTTTTTGTCTATAAACAGTAATAATGCTTGTACATATCACAACAGTACTTCTGTATTGTATCTTAGTCCTTGTTTTTTTTATTTGAAATGTTTTGTAGTACTTTTTCATGATTATGTTGTCAATTAAACTGATGTGGGATGGAGAAGTGGAACTGTTTGTTTTTCTTTATTTTGTAAATACAACTGAGTTGTGTGTGCGTTCTGGTGCTTTTTCAGTTATTCATTTGAATGGAATCTAGGAATTAATGTAGCTTATTAAAGTTAAAATTAAGTTTATTTAGGCTTCTCTAGACGAGTTATAATACACAGGTCTACATTAGAATGAAAAAAAAACGTACTGTAAATGCTATGGTGATTAGCCACAGGAAATATCCACAAGCCTACAAATAAATGTTAATTGCGCATCACCCTTTATTTGGATCTCTCCCACAGGGGTAGCGGTGAAGTCGTATCGCCCGGACTGGGCTTGTGGATTGGAGGATTGTGGGAGAATTCGAACAGCAGCCATTTTCGGGTCGCGACTGTCATTCTTCGAACACGCTTCTCAGACTGAGAACGCAGCGGGTCCCGCACTCTCTCCCAAAACAACTTCCCGAGGAAGGATCGGACGATGTCGTCTCACTTTGCGAACAGCCTTCCTGTATTTTGATCCCAACTCCCGTTGAAACCAACCGTCGCAAGACAAGATAACATTTTGACTAGGCTAATTCGAGCCCGGATCGAATTCATTAGCTAATCAGCAATGCTAACATAATTGGTAACAATGTATTGCTTGGAACTCGCAAGCTTTTAGACGCCAGCGGCAATCGGATTTAAGCAAAGTGGTGTTCCGTGGGCTATTTTCTTTTTACAGCTAGTTCAGAAGGCTGAATAACGCGTCACCCGGATCTTACCCGTGGGGCAACAGCAGGGGAAAGCAGGTAAATAACGTTGTTTATCGTGATGTACAGGCTATTACTTTCCTCACATCGACCTGGTACATTTGACAGTTTTATGGTTTTAGAGATTCATGGTGATATAGCCCACCGTAGGCATAGTTTTTTGGGGGGATAAGTGTAGGGTTATATTATCCCCAGCCTTGATGTTATTGATGTGGACGAGCGTAGCTAGCCACCTGACAAGTGATGGAAGCCGAGCATCACAACAGTAGGTCGAGGTAGCCAGGAGCAGCGCACTTGTCTTTGGGGAAAATAGAACCGTTTCGATGAAGGTAACGTATGTCCGACACGAGGTCTTTTGAGTGTTTTTTTTATTTTTATATATGTATATATATATATATATTTTTTTTTTACGTGTATGAGTTATATTGGAATATATTTTTGAGTCCAACAAAGACCGAGGAACTATTGAATCGTAGGCTACGCCGACGTATCAACGCCTCCCCATGCTAGGCTGGTGAAATGTATCTACCGATGTTGCCAATCGAGCTCGTCTTGGTTCTTTACATTGTTTTTGACGAGCCGTCGCTTATTGTAAGTGCAGAGGAAATAGTTTATTCTTAGTCATATAGAGACAGACTTAGACCTCACGACCGCATCCGTGCAGAAAGACCTTGCAGCAGCATATTTCTGGCTGGGCCTCGCTCAAACCTGCCAATGTTTACAATAATGTTGTAGTGCTTTGTAGGACATGGTCCTACGTGTGATTGTGACAGTTATACATACTATAGTATATACGATATATCTTACAATACATTTAGTCAGAGACGTATTGTATTATATTTGTGTGTAACGCTCTCTATCCGTCACCTTCATTGATTCTCCCCCATTTCTTGTCATTCTGTGAGGGGGTGGAGAATCCTGGAGTTTCGGCCCATATTTTACTACATAACACTAATTGACAGTTTAATGGATCGATGATAACACCTGCACATTGCCAAACGTCCCGTACAGCTCGTGAGAGATTTGTTAGCTGTGCCTGCGGAAACAAGGATGATAGATTGCGGGATCGCTCATATTGCTGCATTGCGGTCAATGGATGGGATGGGGTGGGCGGAGTGGTGTTGGTGGGGGCCTCCTGGCGGCGGCGAGAACAGAACAGGTGCTCGTCCAAAGCGGAGCAGCGCATTTCTGATCACTCCACCTGCAACGACCAGCTTGTTTACATTAATGATTCTATTTAGTCACTTCTCTTCTCTTGAGAGAGAGAACAACTGATTTAAGGCAGTGCCACTCAAAATATGTATAGAGTAGGTTTGGAACCGAAACGCTTACAGTTCCTTACTTAATTTTCTCAAGATCAAAAGTCCAATTGGAGTAGAAACAGGGTCCAGAGAAATGAACTGTGCCTTGGTTGGTTTTTGGTAACAGACTGAAGTTGTGTGAACAACATTTCTTGATTTGGCATAATTTATTTAATGTATTTTTTCCTTTTTATGCTCAGCCTGGCGTATTTTTCATACTTGTAATAATCTCATCAGACAGGAATTCTTGCTGTGTCTTGAAGTTTATCTCTATATACTGTATACAGTACCTTCGGAAACTATTCAGGCCCCTTGACTTTTTCCACATTTTGTTAGGTTACAGCTTTATTTTTAAATGGATTAAATGTCCCCCACAATCAATCTACACACTACCCCATAATGACAAAGCAAAAACAGATTTTTTAAAATTCAGACCCTTTGTTGAAGCACCTTTGGCAGGGATTACAGCCTCGAGTCTTCTTTGGTATGACGCTAGAAGCTATGCATACTGATATTTGAGGACTTTCTCCCATTTTTTTTCTGCAAATCCTCTCAAGCTCTGTCGGGTTGGATGGGGAGTGTTGCTGCACAGCTATTTTCAGGTCTCTCCAGAGATGTTCAATCGGGTTCATGTCCAAAGACCGAGGCTCTGGCTGGGCCACTCAAGGACATTCAGAGACTTGTTCCAAAGCCACTCCTGTGTTTTGCCTTGGCTGTGCGCTTAAGGTCGTTGTCCTGTTGGAAGGTGAACCTTCGCCCCCAGTGTCTGGTCCTGAGCTCTCTGGAGCTGGATTTCACGAAGGACATCTCTGTACTTTGCTCTGTTCATCGTTGCCTCGATCCTGACCAGTCTACCAGTCCCTGCCGCTGAAAAACATTGCCACAGCATGATGCTGCCACAACAATTTTTCAACGTAAGGATGGTGCCAGGTTTCCTCCAGACTTGTTTGTCATGGTCTGAGAGTATTTTTAGGTGCATTTTGCCAAGCGGGCTGTCATGTTCGTTTTACTGTGGAATGGCTTCTGTCTGGCCACTCTAACTTAAAGGCCTGATTGGTGGAGTGCTGCCGAGATAGTTGTCCTTCTGGAAGGTTCTCCCATCTCCACAGAGGAACCCTGATGGTCACTCAAGAGCTCTGTCAGTGACCATCAGGTTCTTGGTTACCTCCCTGACCAAGGCCCTTCTCCTCCGATTGCTCAGTTTGCCCGGGCGGCCAGCCTTAGGAAGAGTCTTGGTGGTTCCAATCTTCTTCCATTTAAGAATGATGGAGGCCACTGTGTTCTTGGGAACCTTCAATGATTTTTTTTGTTACTTTTCCCCAGATCTGTGCCTTGACACAATCCTGTCTTGGAGCTCTACAGACAATTCCTTCGACCTCATGGCTTAGTTTTTACTCAGACATGCACTGTCAACTGTGGGATCTTATGTAGACGGGTGTATGCCTTTCCAAATCATGTCCAATCAATTGAATTTACCACAGGTGAACTCCAATCAAGTTGTAGAAACATCTCAAGGATGATCAATGGAAACAGGATGCATCAGTCAAAAGTTTGGACACCTACTTATTCCCCAATTTTTTTTTTTTTTTTTACTATTTTCTAATTTGTAGAACAATAGTAAAGACATCAAAACTATGAAATAAATAACACATTGAACTGTAGTAACCCAAAAAGTGTTAAACAAATCTAAATATATTTGAGATTATTCAAAGTAGACACCCTTAGCCTTGATGACAGCTTTGCACACGCTTGGCATTCTCTCAACCAGCTTCATGAGGTAGTCATCTGGAATGCATTTCAATTAACAGGTGTACCTTGTTAAAAGTACATTTGTGAAATGTCTTTCCTTAATACTTTCCCTAATACGTTTGATCCAATCTGTTGTGTTGTGTAGTGACAAGGTAGGGTTGGTATACAGAAGATATTTTACCCTATTTGGTAAAAGACCAAGTCCATATTATGGCAAGAACAGCTCAAATAAGCAAAGAGAAACCACAGTCCGTCATTACTTTAAGACATTAAGGTCAGTCAACCTGGAAAATTTTGAAAGTAAAAACCATCAAGATCTATAATGAAACTGGCTCTCATGAGGACTGCCACAGGAAAGGAAGACCCAGAGTTTCCTTTGCTGCAGAGGATAAGTTCATTAGAGTTACCAGCCTCAGAAATTGCAGCCCAAATAAATGGTTCAGAGTTCAAGTAACAGACACATCTCAACATCAATTGTTTAGAGGAGACTGCGTGAATCAGGCCTTCATTGTCGAATTGGTGAAGAAACCACTTCTAAAGGACACCAATAAGAAGAAGAGACTTGTTTGGGCCAAGCAACACGAGCAATGGACATTAGACCGACGGAAATCTGTCCTTTGGTCTGATGAGTCCAAATTTGAGATTGTTGGTTCCAACCGCAGTGTCTTTGTGAGATGCAGAGTAGGTGAGCAGATTATCTTTGCATGTGTGGTTCCCACCGTGAAGCATGGAGGAGGTGTGATGATGTGGGGGTGCTTTGTTGGTGACACTTTAAAATTCAAGGCACACTTTACCAGCATGGCTACCACAGAATTTTGCAGCAATACACCATCCCATCTGGTATGCACTTAGTGGGACTTTCATTTGTTTTACAACAGGACAATGACCCACACAACTTCAGGCTGTGTAAGGGCTATTTGACCAAGAAGGAGAGTGATGGAGTGCTACATCAGATGACTTGGCCTCCACAATCACCTAACGTCAACCCAATTGGGATGAGTTGGACAGCAGAGTGAAGGAAAAGCAGCCAACTAGTGCTCAGAATGTGTGAACTCCTTCAAGACTGTTGGAAAAGCATTCCAGGTGAAGCTAGTTGAGAGAATGCCAAGCGTGTGCAAAGCTGTCAAAGGCAAAGGGTGGCTACTTTGAATAATCTCAAATATAAAATATATTTTGATTTGTTTAACACTTTTTGGTTACTGCATGATTCCAAATGTGTTGTTTCATAGCTTTGATGTCTTCACTATTCTTTTACAATGTAGACAATATTTGAAATAAAGGAAAACCCATGAATGAGTCGGTTTGTCCAAACTTGGACTGGTACTGTATGTAAATAGGGTATTTCTGTTTAATAAATTAGCAAACATTTCTAAACCTGTTTTGCTTTGTCATTATGGGGTATTGTGTGTGAATTGCTTACGTTTTTTGGTGTAATACATTTTAGAATAAGGCTGTAACGTAACAAAATGTGGGAAAAGTCAATGGATCTGAATACACGCCTCTTCCTCAAACTAGCTTCAATTCCAAGCTCTCTGTACAAGACTAGGAGTATGGTAACATGAGACCAGTCCCTATCTAACCCCTCTCCCCCTTCCTACAGTGTGTGTGAACCCGGGTTATCTCCACCATGGTGTACCCACGCAGCGAGGAGGCCCTGGAGCGCCTGACCCAGGATGAGATAGTGCTCAACACCAAAGCTGTGATGCAGGGCCTGGAGACCCTCCGTGGGGAGCATGCCCAGCTCCTCACCTCCCTGCTGGACTGCACACAGCCACCTGCTGCCCAGGAGAAGTCAGGCCTGCTGCGTAAGAGCCTTGAGGCCATCGAACTGGGCCTGGGAGAGGCACAGGTAGGAACGAGATGAGGGATGTGGAGGGAAGAGGGTGAGGGCTAGCGAGGCAGAAGAGAAGTGGAAGACGAAAGAGGGAGGGCACAGGGGAGTGAAAGAGACAGGGGGTGGGTAAGCGGAAGAGGCTCAGCCTTGAGAGGTAAGGGAGGATAATGAAATTATGGGAGAGTAGAGGTGAATGGAGAGGGGGAGGATGCTGGTGCTCGATGTGGGTTATTGCTAGTTCATACGCTGTGACTAAGGCTTGAAGGAGAGGATGAATTTAGGTGCATGCCTCATAGAGCGTGAGGAGGGTGATTCATCAAGAGGATATGAGAGTTGTTCCTGTAGGAAGGCAGCGGTGGGAATCTGGGTTGGGTACGGATGGTCTGATAACATGAACGGCATAAAAGAAGGTCCCTAAAGACAACTCCCCACCCTCTTTTGAATAGACCAGACTATAATAGAAGGATATTGTCCTCCAAGAAGGAAATTCTTTGCACTTGTTTTGGAACCGGTGACAACAAATCCCAGGTAAACATTCTTCCTAGCCTGGTAGTCCCCGCTAACGTACAATGTGGTCTGGCCCCCAAGCTAGCCGCTTCCCCTTTTTGTTTTAGTTTCATTCCTGCAGCGTTCCTTGTTTTATTTGAACCACCCCATCCCTCTCTTGTTTCCCTCTCTCATTTCCCTATCTCATTTCCCTCTCTCATTTCCCTCTCTTGCCATGTTGTCATTGAAAATAAGAGCTGGTTCTAACCCCCCCCCCCCCCCCCTCCTTGTCCAGGTGATCATTGCCCTGTCGGGCCACCTGAGTGCGGTGGAGTCTGAGAAGCAGAAGCTAAGAGCCCAGGTCAGACGACTGTGTCAGGAGAACCAGTGGCTACGAGACGAACTGGCAGGAACACAGGTAGACATACTACAGCCAAATCCACCTTACGTGCATGTACAGCGTAGGACACGGCATCATTCACTCCGATATCAAAGTCTTTGTTTTCAGACCTCGGTGGTGAAATGTTCTGGGGATGTGGGATGAGTCCACATCCCAACGTACACAACCGACTGTGTGGAGTGTGGAATCATCTCAACGTTACCTTTGAGGGCGGTCAACATTTTAGGGATTTTGGAGTATACGATCACTTTGATCCTTTCCAAAGCAAGACGTTTCCAAAGTGTACCCTCCCTCCCACTCACCTCTCATCTCATCTCCCCCCCAGAGCAAGCTGCAGTGTAGTGAGCAGAGTGTTGCCCAGCTGGAGGAGGAGAAGAAACACCTGGAGTTCATGAACAAGATCAAGAAGTTTGACGACGACGTGTCTCCGTCTGAGGAGAAGGCTGCAGGCGAGACGTCCAAAGACAGCCTGGACGACCTGTTCCCCAACGACGACGACCAGGGACAAGGTAGGGCGCTTGATTGGCCCGAGGAGAATCCCGTTGCGGGGACAAGGCAGACATGGGGTTAGATGGTAATGTTGAAGACGATGGGTGTTAGATATGGTTGGGGTTACAGAAGGGTTAGACTTATGATACTTGATTTCTTGATTTGGCATTTTGGTTACTGACACTGCCACCTCTTAAAACGTGAAATAAATGACATGTCGTCATCTCAGATATTCCCTTGCGAAATAAGCATGGTCTCTTAACATGCTACAGTTGTACCTCAGCGCGAGCACGCCATTATGTACCAAGAATGAAATCCTTTTTTTGATTTGGAACCCCTGTTCTGTCCGAACAAAGTATTCAAGAGTGAATCACTTTTAACCCCCTCCGCATCTCCAGCCCAGCCCAGCGGAGAGGCTGCGGCCCAGCAGGGTGGCTACGAGATCCCGGCCCGCCTGAGGACTCTTCATAACCTGGTGATCCAGTACGCCTCCCAGGGGAGGTACGAGGTGGCCGTGCCCCTCTGCAAACAGGCCTTGGAGGACCTGGAGAAGACCTCCGGACACGACCACCCCGACGTGGCCACCATGCTCAACATCCTGGCCCTCGTCTACAGGTGCGAGGGGAAGGAAGGGAGAAATGAGAGTGAGTGAGGGAGATGGGCGGCTAGATGTGCTCATAGAAAAAGATGATTGGGTGCGGAGAGGATGTGTGGATAGCCGGGTAGAAGAATGAATTGAGACTTACTGCTTAATTACGGTGCTTCTGCAAATCTTCTTACCTGGAATTATATTTGTGTTCCAGGGACCAGAACAAGTACAAAGAGGCAGCCCACCTGCTGAACGATGCCCTGGCCATCAGAGAGAAGACTCTGGGGAAGGACCACCCTGCGGTGGCTGCCACTCTCAACAACCTGGCCGTGCTCTACGGGAAGAGGGGCAAGTACAAGGAGGCTGAGCCCCTCTGCAAGAGAGCCCTGGAGATCAGAGAGAAGGTACACAAAATAACACTATTGATTTTAATTGCATTTATGACTCAACATGTGTAGTGCCCAGAGAGAACTCTCATCTCCTTTCATTGTAGCTAAAGTAAGTCTTGATGTGCGTCTCTGTGCTTGTGGTGTTCAGGTCCTGGGCAAGTACCACCCTGACGTGGCCAAGCAGCTGAACAACCTGGCCCTGCTATGTCAGAACCAGGGAAAGTACGAGGAGGTGGAGTATTACTACAGACGAGCCCTGGAGATCTACCAGTCCAAACTAGGAGCTGATGACCCCAACGTAGCCAAGACCAAGAACAACCTGGTGAGGGGGAGGAATACGGAGGGGGAGGAATACGGAGGAATAAGGGGGAGGAATATGGAGGAATATGGAGGAATATGGAGGAATAAGGGGGAGAAATATGGAGGAATAAGGGGGAGGAATATGGAGGGGGAAGCAGGGAGAAAGAGAGAGAATATTCTGGAATACCTCTGATCATTTAGCCAAATTTCCAGTATAGGGCAGTACAAAGTAATGCAGTCTAATCTTTAAAAATTAACATGTTTTGGGAAACTTAAAACCGTTTTGTTATAGATGTACATGTTTTTATGTGTTGATGTGAAATGTTTGTCATTTAAACCTGTGTACATTTCATCTTATATCTTTAGGCTACATGCTACCTCAAACAGGGGAAGTTCAAGGATGCTGAGTCTCTGTACAAAGAGATCCTGACCCGAGCACACGAGAAGGAGTTTGGCTCAGTCAACAGTGAGTCTCCTACAATCACATTGACGGGACTAGGCCTGCGTCCCAAAATGGCACCCTATTCCCTGTAGTGCACTTCAATTGACCAGAGCCCTCTGGGAATAGGGTGCCATTTGGGACACTACCTGGTTCTACATTTACCACCACGCTAGACCTACCGACTCTATGAAGTCTTCATTCTGGCCACGACTTCCCAGTAAACCCTGTGGTCATTGGCTGGCCGTGCGTGGCCGTGTCCTGACCGGTCGGATCAGGGCTAATCTGTCGTGCGTGGAGCGGCTTAATTCACCACTGTGTCCAGATCACTGCCCTTAAGCCAATCAAACACTGACATAGTCAGAACAGCACAGTAGAGGGCGGCTTTGGCGTTGGTTAGCTAGCATGGCACAGACCAGCATAACCCACTTTGTATCCCCCCCCCCTTACACAAGTTAAGTGTGTTGATTTTATGGTTTAATTAGTGAAATGAGCACACAATGCATGGAGAGGTTAAATCCTCTGAGTTACATGCCATAAATCAACCCATTTTGATTTTAAATTATTTTTCCAGTGAGGGGAGCACCTACATGTGTTCTCTACACGTTTTGGTCCATGCAAAACAAGATGTATGAATGTACACATAACACAGTGACACTGATAACCCCCCCCCCCCATACCTTCTGTTCTCTTTCAGATGACAACAAACCTATCTGGATGCATGCGGAGGAGAGAGAGGAGAGCAAGGTACTTTACAGTATGGACCTGTTGTATGGTGTGCTGAACCACGGTCCTGTTACTGGATGACACTGTCTGGCTATTAACTCTGATGGATAGGCGGACCTGATAGGACTGAGAGGGAGAGCGTTAATATGATAACGGAGGCTTTGTAATAAGGTCCGTGATTTGTCTCTGCTGCTGCTGCTGCTTATAGTCCATCGGCTAAGCCTAATGTTTTGTGGCAACTGTGGACTTTGTGGTAAAGGCACTAAATTACACACACAGCTAGGATCAGTCCTTAGTGTTTTTAGCTATAGTGCCATCGCATTTGTGTTTTGTTTTTTTTGTTGTCACAAAGGCATTTGGTTAAAATGGGTTTGCCTGTCTCCTTTGCTGGACATAATGCATTACTATGGGATTTTACCTAGAGAGATGTGTGCAGTGGAGTTTTGGTGTCACGTTTCTTGAAATTGACATAGTATGTTATATCATTGTGTCATTGTAAGCAGCCCGACTTCAGGGAAAACGTCACTTTTTGTTTTTAAATACCCGCAGTCAACTTTTGCAACTTTTTTTTTTTTTTTACATTATGAGGCTTCTAATTCCCCAGAACAGTTGAGCCAGTCATGTGTTTGTTTGTAAATAGCACAACAGGTGAAAGCTGGAGCACGTGAGTCCAGCTGTGTATTGACAGGGTGTTTTTTGTTGTTGTTGTTGGGTTAAATAGAGTGATCGGGGACGTGCAACCATAGTTTTCCATCACAGAAAATACATTAGTGCAACACATTCGGCAGAAAATAGCTTCATTTTCATGATCAGAAGTGGAACACTATTTGGCTGGCGGCCGCAAGTAAATGCATAGGCCATCGTATTTCTGATGTTATCGTAGAAATAATGTAGCCAGCTACATGTGCTAAGGTTTTGCTTCACTTTTACCAGAGGCAGGTTGGCTGCACTGTACCGGAGAGAAACAGCCACACGCCAGTAGGGGTGCTGTCTGCTGATTAAAATGGCCGTTGGTGAACTCTCATCTTGGTGGAGAAGCGCAACCGAAGCACAATGTGTCTGGCGCTCAGTAGAAATGACAAAAAACAAGCATTTTAGATCTGCGTTTACGAAATGCAACATGAGATTACTTACGCCTGTTATCTTTTTTTTTTTCCTGTGTGAAAAATGAAGAATTCTGCACTAACCAGCAAGTTAAACTTAGGGGTCGCGTTTTCTTAGTAAGTTGCTGAATTGAAGTGACTGGGCATCATATTGTGTAAGCTTTCTACCATGTTTGAGAAGTCAAAGCCCTTTGGTAGAGTTATCTTGTACAGCTGCCGCTGCTGTGTTTTGACTTCCCTTGCATTTTTCTCTCTGTTCTTGGCCTGACTGCTTCTCCCTCATCTTTTCCAAGCAGAGCAGGCCCTTTGCCCTAGTGGCTCCATTCCCTTGTAAATGTCCAAACTCACCAAAATAACGTTAATTAGCTTCTACCTATATGTTTAACTATGAGCTGGATTGCCTGTCTTTGCAATTCTTTATTTTCGTTTGCGCACATGAGCATATTTAGCTAGCAGCCTCCATGGAAATTCGCTATTGTGCTAATTTTGTTAGCATCCTGGTAACAAATGCCAAATTGTCTGTCTTTGCCTTTTGGCGCCCCCTTGTGTACTAAACCATTAATACCGTAAATTCCAGAATGAGAAAAGGACGGTATGACTATATGAAAGTCTGGAATCCACCCAACCCTAGTTAGGTCCCTTGATACCAATTGAGCAATGATTGAATGCCTCAGTGTATCTGAACGTTGTTGCTTCCCGACACCTTGTAGAATCCACGCCCCAAAGAATTCAGGCTGTTCTGGAGGCAAAGGGGTGTCCAACCTAGTACTAAAGTGGCCAATGTGTATATGTGGCACGTTTGAGCCATCTTTTTTGTGTTCTCCCAACTCCCTCAAACAATCTAAGCCATCATTGGGCTGTACGTACCTATTATTTTTGAGATATGGCCATGTGACACCTGTCCAATATGGCCCCACGGAGCTGGTGGAAATATAAATGATCTGCAATGGCATTATCGCTAAAAACACTTCTAAGCACTGTATTGCCCTAGTGGTGTTTGAAATTTGGTGGTTTTATTCAAATGTCCACAATTTCTTCCCTTAGTCGCTGGACTATAACTGTCTGTCTCTGTCTCTGTCTCTCGCTTGCTCAGGCGAAGAGGAAGGATGCTGTGCCCTATGGAGAATATGGGAGCTGGTACAAGGCCTGCAAAGTTGACAGGTAAGAGTTAGTATTTGAAATTCATTTTAATGTGAGAAATACAACTCAGTGTTCTAAATTATATTAATGTTGTGCTTTAATGATGTATGGAAGTCCAGAAAGGACATATGAGTAAAATAAATAAAAATCCCTCATGTCTCGATCACAACTTATCTCATGATCACGACACAGTAAAAGTTGTTTTTTCGAGATCAGGAGATAATAAAAAGTACAGTGCTTCATTCCTTCATTCATTTGTTCCCATGCACAACCACCTCAAGGAGCCCAGTGGCTGCACTCGTGGGGGATTTAAGCCGCGAACAATGCCTGACAGGCAGCCTATTCTCCCAGGCAGCGTGCCGCCCCCAAGACCACAGACAATCTCATGCAAGGAGCAACGCAGCTAACTTGGCTAGTCTTGTTAGCTCGCATAACTGATATGTGTATAATTATAAGAGACATATTTACATTTACAATGGGTGAGCTCCATTCCTGACAGGCTGATCAGATTCAATTTCAGCTTTAGATGCTGATAAGACAGGATGCTGCCTTTTTTTTAATTATGTTTTGTAGGTAAGGCTCCTTGTAGACAGCCAACAAGGCAGCATCCTGAGACGGCTATTGAATCTGATCAGCCTGCCAGGAATAGAGCATACCCACTCTTGATCATAGGCATATTAACAGTCAGTGCAATATGTATAGGGCCCACCCACCCCCTCTGTAAATGTAAATATTATCCAGAAAACAGGAAGTGTCCATTACAATTATACACATGCCAGGTATGCAAGCTAACAACCAGCATAGATAACAAGCTAGCTATCTAGCTAACAAGACTAACTAGCTAGCTCGATCAAGACTAGCCAAGTTCTCTGCATTGTTGCTTGCATGCGATTGGCTGTGGTCTTGGGGGGTGGCACAGCCTGGGAGACGAAGCTGCCTGTCAGGCATTGTTCAGGGCTTAAATGCACCACAAGGCCTTAGCTCAAAGTAAGGGACATTTAGCTTCCTAACTTTCTTATAAACGGATAATGAGCTCCAAACACAAATGAAAGCTTGATGTTAGCATGAAATGTACCATCCCTTGTAGCGATCAATGAAATGTATGTGCTGATCCACCATGGGCTCGGCTGTCTCAGCCCATACTGTCAATCTGTCATCAATACATCCACTCCTATTTAGAGTTCGGGATCTCGATGTATCAACTTTTGTAATGTCGTGATCATGAGATAAATAAGTGGTGATCTCGACGTAACGAGGGAATATCTTTTTTTATTCGTACGGTATGTCCTCTCTGGACTTCCGTAAATGACATGATATTGGCATGTACTTAATTCCTGTTAGCCCAACGGTCAATACCACCCTGAAGAGCTTGGGGGCGCTGTACCGCAGACAGGGTAAACTAGAGGCAGCTGAGACACTGGAGGAGTGTGCTACCAAGACACGCAAGCAGGTACTGCACGATCACTGACGCAAGCAGGTACTATACAATCATTAAAAAAGCAGGTACAGGCACTCGGATACACTGGCAGTGCAATTACCCACGGTTGTGGTCTAGAGCCTTAAAGCTCTGAATGCATTCTGTTTTAACCCAGCGGGCATTTAGAATGAATCCTCTCTCTCACTCTATCCCTCCCCTCCCTTCGTCCCCTCCTCCTCTCGCAGGGTATAGATGCCATCAACCAGAGTAAGGTGGTGGAGCTCCTGAAGGACGGGGCCCCTGGAGGGGGAGAGCGACGTCAGAACCGGGAGGGTTTTAGTGGTCCCCAGCGGGGGGACTGTGAGGGAGATGATGGAGCAGAGTGGAACGGGGTACGAAACCTCTGTCTTTGGGGGGGGGCTTTTATGGAAGTGCACATACATTAAAATGTATGATGAAAAGGTGTACAATCACATGTAATTTACTCCCAACGTGTCAAGAATTAGCAAATTATATCAATTATTTAACAGTACAAACAAGCTGACATCGTTACTAAACAAATGCAAACAGCTTAAATAAAAATCTGGTGTGATGTTTGTCCAATACATTGATAGAAGACACGAGAAAAGGTTTTGGAAAAATAACCAAATACCTCAAATTACTTTTGATTCATGTTTTGAGGCCCATCCTTGACGGGGTGTGTTTGTCTTGTTTTCTCAGGAGGGTAATGGTTCATTGCGTCGGAGCGGCTCCTTCGGAAAGATCCGTGACGCCCTGCGCAGGAGCAGTGAGATGCTGGTGAAGAAACTACAGGGCAGTGGCCCCCAGGAGCCCTGCAACCCAGGGTGAGCGAGAGACTGTGTCCCTAGCCCGTCACTGCTCATACCATGCATGAATTAGTGTTTCCCCTCAGGGTTTTTTCTTTGGTGGGGAGCCGACAATGCACCGTAGTTCATAAAACTGATAATAACAATAAAGCAATGACATTTTTATTTTTATTGAAGCTTAAAAGATTGTGTGATCCTTAGGATGACGAGAGCGAGCTCTCTCAACTTCCTCAACAAGAGTGCAGAAGACCCCTCACAGGTACCAGCAGCACACGGTTAACCTCCCCCCTATCACATATAGTTATTAATTAACCTGTTAGTTATGAGCCAAGGACTGCTGTGACACAGAGCACAAACAAGTCCTGGGTTATACATTGAGATGAAAGGATTGGACATGGACAGTTTCAGATTTACTCTTGGAATATCCCTGCTTAAACTCCCTCCCTCTCTCCAGGATGCCAACACGGGCCTTTCGGAATGCAGAGGACTGAGCGCCAGCAACGTGGACTTGTCAAGACGCAGCTCCCTGATTGGTTAAACAGACAGGAGGCGGGACCAGGAGGAGGAAGGGCCAATGAGAAGAAACTGCTGGCTGTCCGATGCGATCAAAACACACTTCAGGTCCCAACACTCGCATTCAAGACATTTTCGGGAAGAAAAATTATCGAGAAAAACACGACTTGACATGGCTTTTTTTGTGACAAATCTCTGCGTCGGTCTGCTTCACTGTATACTTCGCTGGCATCAAACAGTACAGAAAATGAATATTTAACACGGCATGCTGCATACTAGAAAATGGAATGTCTGCACTACTTAGGGTGACTGAGGCATAGCATCATAACAGAATAGCGAGTAATTATTATTGCAACTTGACAAATGTCTATCATAACTGCCTGGTACTTCTGGTGCAGACGCTCGACCATAGAAATCAGAATAGAACTAGTTTATCTGTCTTCGAGAAGCATCACACTCATTGACTACTAGTGGCATGAATACTGCAAATGCTAGCAACCTGTTCAATAGATATCACAGTGCTAGAGCGGTATAAATCATATAGGTTTTTAAGACGAGTTACAGGAGGTATGAACTACAGCTGTTAGAAGATTCAGCAAGGACCAAGACTGTACACAATATTTTGGCTGATGAAAATAATCGGAGTGCGTCTGTATTTTAACATCAAATGGGAGCAAAACAGCGCTGACCAGTTCAAGCTCACTATTTTGCCTTCTGAATTTTTGTTCTGTATATACTGGTTTAAGTTATTTAATATTTCTTTCTTTGTATATAACACAGACAGTTTTTGTTTAGAGCATAGGAGGACCTTTGTTGGGGAGACAGATGCTGGAATAATGTCAAACAAGTGAATAGAAACGGAGAAAATACACTCACCAGACAGTTTATTATATTACCCCTCTAGTACTGGGTCGGACCCCCCTTTTCCTCCAGAACAGCCTGAATTCTTCGGGGGATTATACAAGGTGTCGTAAATGTTCCACAACGATGGCATCACGGTTGCTGCAGACTGGGCGGCAGGTACATTCATGCTGTGAACATCCCGTTCCATCTCATCCCAAAGATGCTCTATTGCAGAGATAGGCAACCCTGTTCCTGGAGTGCTACAGGGTTTTTTATCCAACTAGGCCCCACACCTGACCAACTACGCTAATTGATCAGGTCAGTAATTGCTTAAATTCAACAGACCTGAACTTCCAGGTCAGTTAACTCAAAAACATGGGCCAGGGTTGCCTACCTCTGCTCCATTGGTTGAAGTCTGGGGACTGCGCAGGCCATTTAAGTAAACTGAACTCGCTGTCATGTTCCAGGCAATGTTTTTTTCCACTCTTCAATTGTCTAGTGTTGGTGATGGCGGGCCCTCTAGAGCCGCCGCTTCTTGTCTTCAGATGATAGGAGTGGAACCCGGTGGGGTCGTCTGCTGCAGTAGCCCATCCGTGACAAGGATTAACAGGTTGTGCATTCCCGAGATGCCGTTCTGCGCACCAGTGTTGTACAGCGTTGTTATTTGTCTGTTTGTGGCCCGCCTGTTAGCTTGAGCGATTCTTGCCATTCTCCTTTCTCGTCAACGAGCTGTTTTTGCCCACAGGACTGCCGCTGACTGACGATCATTCCACGCTCAGTCGCTTAGGTCACTCGTTTTGCCCATTCTAACTTTTCAATCGACAGTAACTGAATGTCTCGATGCCTGTCTGCCTGCTTTATATAGCAAGCCACGGCCACGTGACTCACTGTCTGTAGGAGCGATTCATTTTTGTGGACACGGTGGTGTACCTAATAAACTGGCCGGTGAGTAGAACAGTGAAAAGACAAACGGGGGAATATAGACTAGTAAAGAGGAGATCAACCAGGGGGGAATATAACTTCTAGTCAAATGTATTACTTAGTCTCGTTTGACAACAAGTGAAAATTTGACTTAAGCCGAATTTAGGATTTCCCCCGAAATCTATAGCCTGATCTGTCCAGATTTGTTTGCGCTCTAGCCAACTACGCTATCATTAGTTGCCTTACCAGACAATTCTGAACGTGATAAATAAGGCTGTTTACATAGGCAGCCCAATTCTGATATTTTTTTTCCACTAATTTGTCTTTTGACCAATCACATCAGCTCCTTTCACATCAGCTCTTTTTCAGAGCGGATCTGATTGTTCAAAAGAGCAAATAGTGAAAAAATATATAAATCGAGCTGCCCGTGTGAAAGTAGCTCATTTGGCGGAAGCACAGACCGATTTTTAAACCAGGTTCGTATTCATCAGGCACGAAACTGAAGAAAAGGGGCTGAAACCTAGGACAACCTGGACTTTTCCAATAAGAAATGCTCGTTTTCTGTAGCTACGATGTGCGCTAATGAATATGAGGCTAACTTAGTTCTGCTCAGTCCTGGGGGGGAATACTGGAAATGCTGACATTGGACAAACCGTGCATCTCAGTCAGTGTAGCCCTTTAGGCACGGAGCGGTACAATCTCCAGACACACTATAAATGGAATGCACGGACAAAGCACAACATCACTCCAATCAAGTTAGATTTCCACGTAGTTGTACTGCTCTCTGATGAGTTTAGCGAGGTACCGTATCTGTTTCTTTAAGAGGTTAGCGTTGGGAGAACGGTAACGTTATGTAACTATCAATTCTTCTAGTTCTTGTAGCTTCTCTCTTTCCTTGGTTGGCGTTTACTGAATATGTGAGCATGATCTGTCCATCTCTTTATATATTTATATATATATATATATATATATATATATATATATATATATATATATATATATATATATATATATATATATATATATAAATAAATAAATACATTTAAAAAAACAATGATTCCTGATCAGTACTGTTGATTGGAATGATTCAGATCGGTTTACAGAAGCTGGCTCTAGGATGATCCAACCAATGACAGTCCTCTCACCAAACGTTGTCGTCATTCGGTCTATTTTTGTCTGTGATTGGCGCCAACCTCAAGTGAAGATGTGCAGGTTGTTGTTGAACACCGAGTGGTTGATTTAAATGTTGGGTTTTTACTTTTATCATGGGAGGGAGGAACAGGAAGGAGGGGGTTGAGAGTTGCACTGTGTTGTGTTGGCTCTTTAATTGTTTTGTTTGTAAGACTGATACCAAGAGACTTGGCCACAGAATGTATATTACTGTACGTCTTTGAGAAGGAGAGTGGTCTTGACGATTTGCATCTTCTGACTGCGCTGCTAGTGCTTTGTCATGTGGTTAATAGGGATGGGAACAGGGATATAGATTTTTACATGGAGGGGAGGAATGATGGAACAGAGGCTAAAGTGTGTGACAAATGAAGACTGAAGAATGATGAGAGGAAAAAGAGATGTGAAGCGCTGTTAGGTGAGAATCAGTGACTGAAAATGAAATGGCACGTTGGAGAGAAGTAGAGGGGGGAGGGGGGGGGGGGGGTGCTTTGCATCAGTGCAGCAAATAATGTACAGAATTGCCAATATATGACCTCTGTCACACGCACTCAAACTTACTCCCAACGCGTACAGGCGCATTATCTCAAACACACACTTCCATCCCCATGCTTTGTAAATATGTAGACGTTGGTGGACTGTAGTTTGTAGACCTCTAAAGAGGCTGTATTTATACACCGAGGAATGTTTAAAAGAAAAACACACATACCTAAACGCAGTACTTCTCTTCCAGATATATATAGATATATATTTGCCACATGTAGAAGTAAACACCCCTCACTGAGTCAGTGGGTTACTATGGGGTGGGGGGGCGTTGTTATGTGATGCACTCTACTTCAGTATAGCGGATCTCATTGTTAAGGGGCCAACAACCTTGTATATTTTATTGAAGGTTCAATAAAGGAAAAACTCCACTTTTCAAACTGATCCTGATCTGTTTGTGTGACGTCATTCTTTTTGACACATTGAAACGGCTTGATTTGAAATGAGTTTGAAATACACACCTTGCCTGTCACACACACACACACATTATCCCCAATGTAAAGGAATTGTAATTACTACTTTGTGCCATTCTGAAAAAATTGTTTGTAAGAGATCAATTTGTACACCACGTAAGCCAACAAACCAGTGTGACGTTTATTGGATAAATGATAATGGTGGACCAGGCTTCTGGTAAGTATCAAGTTGACGTGTGTGTGTGTGTTCATATTCTGGGCTGAGGGTGTTACTCAGTGGCTTCCTGTCACTGTTATAAGCCTACAGCCTCACATGAGGAAATCAAATCCACCAGTGTGCTTCTGAAGAAAAGGTTGAGAACAGTAGCCACTGTTCATTTGTCAATGTGTCTTTTGAACGAGGACAGGAGACCGGGCTGCTAAGATGGAGCGTTCCGAGCCTGGAAGGTGTCAACTAGACTGCATGGACTCTGAAATATCAAGTAAGGGGGTTTACCTCACCAAAAGTACTGTGCCGTGTCTCGGTAGCCATGTTTGTCTGATTTGAATTAGGAAAGAAAATCTAGTATGTCAATATGCGCTGTTATTTTGTTCATGTCTTGACAAGCTCCGTGCCTGTGAAGTACATTCAGTTGCAGTGTATGTAGGACATTTGCTATATGAATAAATGTTAGTTTTTTAGTCTGCCTCCATGATCCATCAGTACTTCTGTTCCTGATGCATCTTTTAAATCTCTCCTATAAGCCTTATTTCTGTCATGCCTCTCTAGCGCTCTCTCTATCTGCACCTATAGGTTCTCTCTCCAGGATGTCAGTGGCCCGGTCCAGCCCGGGTACCCCTGATCGACCTTCCCACCCCGCGGCCCCCGGGCCCCTCCAGGCACCTCTCGGCCCTGCCTTGGTCCAGTTCCAGCTAGGCCTCTTCAGGGAGGTGGTATGGGTGCCTAGAGGGCAGCTCAGCTTTCACCACGCCAAGAGACTGGCGGCAGAGATCATAGAACGCAAGGTAAACCTCCCCCCAATCTAGAATGGTTTAGCCAATTCCTTTAACTATTGGTGTGATGCAACACAGTAGCTAAAATGTCTTTCTCTGCCTCTCTCTGTCTCTCCCTCTCTTTCTCTCTCTCTCTGTGTGTGTGTGTCTGTCTCTACCTCACCTCAGTGAAAGATAGCCCTGTTACTATGTCAGCTAGAGGGGCTGCTGTGTGGTTTAGCTGTGTCTGCAGCTTACTTTCCAACCACAACCTCTTCTCCTGCATCTCTCTCTCTCTCACACAAACACACACACACCTGCTCAAACTATGGTTAGGTTTAAGGTAAGAGTACAGGTTAGGGGTTTGGGAAAATAGGATTTTTGAATGGGACTGAATTGTGTGTCCCCACAAGGTTAGTTACACAAGTGTGTGTGCGCGTGCATGTGTAGGTGTCTTTGACCATGGTACTTGCCTACGGAGCAGAAAGAGGAACTGTCCCTCCCTACCTTCAGGTTTATGCTCAAACCCTACACCCCAAACCGAGCACTCTGTTCTCTCACCTCTGGTCTCTCAGCTCCCGCTCAGCCCAATCCAAGCTCTTCTCTGTCCTGGCACCCCGATAGTTGAACCTGCTTCCCCTTGAAGTTAGGACAGCAGAGTCCCTGCCCATCTTCCCGAAAACATCTGAACCCTGACCCTTAAATACCCCCCCCCCCCCCCCCCACGTGAACTAACACGTGCACTTGACTTTATCCCTCCTTACTAGCTCTGACTTTGCTGATATTTACTTTGAGGAAAAATGTATTTATTGTGACTGTGATATGTGGTTGTCCCACCTAGCAATCTTAAAATGAATGCACTTACTGTAAATTGCTCTGGACAGAAGCGCCTGCTAAATGACTTAAATGTTAGTGTGTGAACCTTGTATGTGGTCTGTGTGAATAATCTGGAAATCCCCCACCCCCCAGAGGTCATTGCACATTGCCTGTTTTTGGTAGCAAACATACAAACGGTCAGAAAGCCTGGAAATAAACCCACACTCAAACTTGTTTCCATCACATTTGAATATCTAACGACAATGACGCTTGACATCCCTCACATTGTTCCGTGACCAGTCTCTCTCCTCACTGAACGCCCACCGTCTGCCTGTCTGTCTGCATGCTTTTGATGATGCACATCCAGATGCTAAACCAGCCAGAACCAGACTGATTGATTGATCGATCATATCTCTGGGTATTTTAGGCTCCAGACTGCAGTGTGGTGGGTGTAGGGGAGAAGGTCCTCCTGTTTAGACACCAGCCTGGCTCAGAACACCTCCTCCACAGACTCACAGACCAGGATCCACTGCTGGACGGTGACCTCATAGAGGTCATCCTCTCAGGTCAGGCTGGGGTTGTGTCCCGACTAGCATCCTATTCCGTTTATCGTGCACTACTTTTGACCGCGTATTGAATCGACTTACTTACCAGTTCAACGCCTCGATCAGACCCGACAGCGTCATTGAATATTTTTTTGGCGCACGCCAGAAGTACATTCATTTCCAAAGGAACGCTGCGTTTGCCTTGCAGCATAGCGTTGCACAGGCAATCGCAGTGTGTTCTGTGTTGTGGTGCATACGATTTATCCAACGTATGCATCAAATTGTAAGCGTAGACTAGTAGCAAAAGGTGAATGTTGAACTTTTATTGCACACACATCCACACACATTTTGGATCATGAAGAAAAGTTGGAACTGCAGCATTTATTACACCGCATTGATGCAATAACGCTGTCCGTCTTATCGAGGCATTAGCGTCCTAGGTTAATGAGTCTTGCCAGTTCAGTCTGGCCTGGAGCCCACTGTAGCTCACTGGTAACATACAATATCTGCCCCGTTGTCCTAAAGGACCCATTAAAGGACTATGCCAGTTCTGGATTTACTAGATTTACACCTAGTTTTTCTGGAAAAAAATTGCATTTTGGGAGGGGGTGTGGATGACCACACACACCATAGCAGTCATCACAGATTGTGATAGACAATCTGCTCATTCTGATCTGACTCAGGATCAGCTGCTGTGACGGAGATGAAGATCCGCCCACACACCCTGGCTGTCCAATCATATCGCACCCCCACCTTCTGTCACCACTGTGGTGAGATGCTGTGGGGACTGATACGTCAAGGGTTAAAATGTGAAGGTAAGGTGTTGGATACAGTAGTACTTTTTCTGTATATCCTATCTTTAATCACATCGAGCAACTCCAGTATATACTTAGTCGTATATATCTTTGTACCTCAATCTATTCAGCAATTGTCTGATTCTGTCTCAATTATGTCTCTTCTCTCTCTGATACTCTCTCCGTAGGTTGTGGGTTAGACTTCCATAAGCGCTGTGCGCTGCAGTTGCCTAGTGACTGTAGCCGCGCACGGCGTCGTGTGTGTGGCCCCAGCCTGTCCCTGTTCCCCCCTGGCAGGCCCCGGACGCACTCCCTCTCCACACCTGCAGGAGGCAGTCTAGAGGAGGTCAGAATGCTTAGAGATACAGTGAGCGTCAAAAGTATTGGGACAGTGACAAATGTTTTGTCGGTTTGGCTCTGTACTCCTGCAATTTAGATTTTGAAATGATACATTGACTATGAGGTTAAAGTGCAGACTGTCAGCTTCAATTTGAGGGAATTTTCATCCAAATCGGGTGAACCGTTTAGAAATTACAGCAGTTTTTGTACGTAGTCCCTTCATTTTAGGGGACCAAAAGTGTTGTGTATTATTAAAGTAGTCAAAAGATAAATATTTTGTCCCATATTCCTAGCATGCAACATTACATCAAGCTTGTCTCCACAAACTTGTTAGATGCGTTTGCTGTTTGTTTTGGATGTGTTTCATATTATTTTGTGCCCAATAGATATGAATGGTACATTCATTTATATTTGTAAATAAGAATAGGATATGTTTCTAAACACTTACATTCATGTGGATGCTACCATGATTACGGATAGTCCTGAAGGAATTGTGAATAAGGATGTGTTCAGAAACATACATCTTTGTGGCTGATGGCTGATGTCACAGACCTGCATACGTTCTATTCTAATTCTATGTTAGCAACACTCTTTGTGTATTCACATGGATACACCTATAACTATATTACAGGGCAATATTGGGTGGTTCTAACGGCAACAGTAGGACCTGAAAATCTCTCTTTTTCTTTCCTTTCCCTCTCTTTTTTTTATTTTTCTCCCTCACCCCTTCCTTCCTCTCTGCTCTCTTCCCTTCTATGTCTAGATCAGCATGTCCAAGCCCAGGTCCAGACCCCCGTCATGGACAGATCACCCGGTGTGGCTGGGGGTGGGCCAGGGAAAGGATGGTGAGACGGGCAGGGCCAGGGTGCCCCACACCTTCCACATCCACAGCTACACCAAGCCTACCGTGTGCCAGCACTGCCGCCGCCACCTCAAAGGCCTCTTCCGCCAAGGCCTGCAATGCGCCGGTGAGATGGGTCGGGGGGGGGGGTCATAGTTCAGATAGGGTGTGTGGATATGGGAGCAGCTGACAGATTTCAGGATTTATTTTAGCGGAGGATGCTTTCTCTAGTCGTACGTTTCTGGAGAGGGTATACGTCGATCGCTTGGTCAGATTTCACGTGTTATTTCTGTGTCCGTCGTCTTGGTGTAGTGAAGTTCACCTCACTCTCCCTCTCTCGCTTTCTCTCGTTCTCTCTTTCTCTCCCCAGACTGTAAGCTGAACTGCCATCGTCGCTGTGAGAGCTCCCTGGTCCCCGCGGACTGTCCTGGAGAGAGGAGGAACACCAATGGGGAAGGAGGTGAGAGACGACGTCTTGGAGCAAGACAGGCCACTCAACTTATTAACCAATGGAGTCCATGTCGAACGTGCTTCATGGAAAAGTTAACTCTATTTTTGATGTAAATGTCCGGACACTAAAAGGACATATTTGAGTGTTTTTGGAGCCTTTGGTCAGGTTTTTCTGTGCTTCTACAACTGCAGAACAAGCATGAGGAAGTATAATACTGTAGGGGTAAGTGTCTCAAAACGAATTGAAAGAAATCACAAAAAAAAAGTGTCTGGACACTTCTATGACATTTACATCAAAAATAAAGATTTGGTTGAAAAAAAGTGAAATTGTCCTTAAAATGATACATTCCATGTACATGCTTTGACAAGAGAGTAGAACTGCCTTACTTCTCATTGACACAAACAGTGCCTTCGTAGCTTAATATTGATGTAGAAAGTGTTGTGACTCAGACTCAGTGTCCAGTTTCGGCTACAAGAACGACACAGAGGATGATGAGGAGGATATGAGCTTGAGTTTAACATCACTAGAAGACGATGACGACGAGCCGTCTACCGAGGTTCCATTTGCTGAGAACAAGGAAGTGGGACATCAGCCATCAATCATGTAAGATAAAAAACAAATTTAATGGCTATAAAGTTCAGTATGTTTCCATTTTGAGTTTTGGTGATGATGATAATAATTTGAGTATATAGTACATGAGTGTCTCATTGAAATTGTAAAAAAGTTATCATCTTTCCCTCCCTCCCCTTATCGGTCCCTCCTCCCTCCTCTTATTGGTCCCTCCCTCCCTCAGTCCATGTTTCAGTAGTTATATTCCTCTAATGCGGGTCGTCCAGTCAGTCTGTCACACTAAAAGACAGGCCAGTGGAGTACTGAGAGAGGGTTGGCTACTGCATCACACCAACACTGACACACTGGTGAGAACACATACGCACACAGGCAGGCATGTGCACACACACACACACACCGAGAGAAAACACTCACACCATACTTTCTCATTGTTTCTGTCAGAGGAAACGTCATTACTGGATATTGGACTGGAAGAGTATCACTCTGTACCAGAACGAGATCAACACCAAGTACTACAAGGTTGGTTCAATGGGGAAGAAAGAGCCATCGATCATTCTAGCGTTTACCATCCAAGGCCTGTCAGTCACCTCAACACTACAGTACTGACCGCTTGTGGCCAAATAGAACATCAACAAAATGTGTTTTTCTTCATCCCTCCCTTCTCCCTTGTCTCTCACTCTTTCTATCTATTTTCTTCCCTTCTCCACACCCTCTCCTGTCTCCCTTCCTGTCTCATTCCTCCCTCCCTCTCTAGGAGATTCCTCTATCTGAGGTGCTGCAGGTACGAGGCCCCGCCCAGTTGTCTGTCCCCTTGTTGCCCGGCAACAGTGCCCACTCCTTCGAAGTGGTGACGGGCACGCTGGTGTACTGTGTGTCGGCGGGCCGGGACGGACAGGCCTGGGAGACCGCCGTACGCCAGGCTCTGATGCCCGTGCTGAACAGTGGGCAGGTGGACAAACGGGGACAAGGTGAGTCCGAGAAGTAGCATGTTTGGACTGGGATACTAGAGTATTGTTCAGAGAGAGACCAATGACTGACATCAGAGCCAAGTATTTAGAGAGTTTAGGTCATTGCGGGTTCTGTCTGAACATTCTGTGGGTGACCCCCACAACTCACCTGTGTCAGTTGGCCAAACTCTGAGTGCTCTGAGGGCCATGCCACTGGATGGTCTCTCACATTTGTTTTTCAT
The DNA here is from genome assembly GCF_057628025.1 of Oncorhynchus mykiss. Taxonomy (NCBI): domain Eukaryota; kingdom Metazoa; phylum Chordata; class Actinopteri; order Salmoniformes; family Salmonidae; genus Oncorhynchus; species Oncorhynchus mykiss. The sequence continues at coordinate 35,072,111 of NC_143042.1, forward strand.
AAAGACTGTAAAGTAAAGTTGGCATCATCCTCATGCGTGTTAGACTTAGTTCCATGGTCATGTTCTTTAACAATGGTGAGATTGACAATTGGTGCGTTGAATAAAGAGAGAACTCTTTCTGTTATAGACCATGAACCCCAGAGTGGAAAAAACCCGGTAAGTGTGTGGGGTGGGTGGCTGATGGATCTATATGGAGTACGAGCTCTCGAGTCTCATTGTCTGAAATGGATAGATGAGTAACTAAACACTGTGTTTGTGTGTATTGCGCGCATTTTGTGTTTGTTTGTGTGCCTTTTTATGCTTGTGTGTGTGTCATTCAGGATGTCAGCTCAGTGTATCAGATCTTCACTGATGAGGTGCTGGGTTCAGGACAGTTTGGAGTGGTGTATGGAGGTGAGTTTGACGTTACACTGGAAGAAATGCTTTCTCTACCGTTACCTGTTCGGCTCAATGAGCTTCTTCTATTCAGATTACATATAGGGTATTATCATTGTATTACTTGGCTAGCTGAGAGTCCTCTCTCTCGTCCCCAGGCACCCACAGACAGTCTGGTCAGCCAGTGGCCGTCAAGGTCATCGACAAAACCCGTTTCCCTACCAAACAGGAGAGACAGTTGAGGAACGAGCAGGCAATTCTACAGGTGACGGTTCTACATTTTGTTTGTTTATGTTGCGTTTGTGTTACAGGGAGGTACGGTGTTTGAAATGAACATCCCGTTGTCATATTAGTTTCCCCCTTTCAATATGTGTGTGTGTGTGTGTGTGTGTTTTCAGAATCTGTCCCACCTCGGTATAGTTCTACTGGAGGGCATGTTTGAGACCATGGAGCACGTATTCATTGTCATGGAGAAGCTCCATGGAGATATGCTGGAGATGATTCTGTCCAATGAGAAGGGCCGACTGCCAGAGCGCACCACACGTTTCTTGGTTACACAGGTACTGGTGACATAGCGGAAGGACACGGACTATTTCTTCAACAGTCTGCGGTATTCAAATAGGGCCTCTAGAGGGGGAAAGTAGTGCCTTTTTTAATAATACGTTTGATGTATAAGTCAATGTAAAATTCAGTTGATTTTGAATTCTTTGTTGATTCATAGACTAGTGTGTGTGTGTGTGTAGATTCTAGAGGCCCTGCGCTACCTGCACTTCAAACACATCGCTCATTGTGACCTGAAACCTGAGAATGTACTGCTGGCCTCCCCAGACTCTTTCCCTCAGGTCAGTGTGTGTGTGTGTGTGCGTGCATGTGCTTCAATTTGTCTGTGAAGACTCTACTTTGTAAAAGAACCTTCCATCAGACTTTACAGCGACTCCTCTCCCCTCAGGTAAAGCTGTGTGACTTTGGTTTTGCCCGCATCATCGGTGAGAAGTCGTTCCGCCGGTCGGTGGTGGGCACACCAGCCTACCTGGCACCCGAGGTCATCAGTAGCCATGGTTACAACCGCTCGCTGGACATGTGGGCGGTGGGTGTGGTCCTGTACGTCAGCCTGAGCGGAACGTTCCCCTTCAACGAGGACGAGGACATCAGACAACAGATCACCAACGCTTCCTTCATGTACCCCCGCCTGCCCTGGTCTAACATCTCACTAGAGGGTAAGTTTGTTCCCCTGGTAGGACCAATGCAAGCAAAAGAGTCCCGTAATGATCATCAGGGATTCCCCCACCATATTGTACAGCTGATATGAGGTTATTTTCTGCTTATGCATATTACTTTCAATGGTGAATCCACCAGTGGTTTGCGTGGCCATAGAGCTCTATGGTCGTCTCATCTGACCAATGCACCTGGTTCCAATCCAAGTGCCAATGCTGTTTTTTTTTTTTTTTAGCAAACTCCAGGCGTTTACATTTGTTGGTTACTCTTAAGGGCTTTTTTTTCTGGCAACCCTTCCAGAAGAGCCTATTGGAATGGAGGGGGTGTCTAGTTGTAGTTTTGGAATCTTGGTGACCCCAAGATGCCACCAAGTTCTGGAATTCTCCAACTGTGGCCCTTGGACTTTTCTTTGCCTCCCGAACCATCTTCCTCACTTTGCGTGGGGAAAAGATACACATGCGTTCTTTACCAGGCAAGTTTACCACTGTTCCAGTGGTAAGTGGTATACTGTATTTCCTCTTTTAGCTGTTTTGTACCTAATTTATGAAGGTCAACAAACATTTATCTTTTTCGTTTGTAAGTTCTTTGCCTTTCTCCGTGGTGGTGGGTGACAAATGTATTTTACATGTGTGTTACCTCATTTTTATACCCCAGTGAAACCGGAAGCCATGGATGACCACAATACAGTTCATTTAAGTTTAGATGAACTTAAAGTTGAACGTTAATTAATGCAGATTTTATTTTCGTAAGATTCTTAAGAAGTGCCAATCATTTTGAGACCTATCTTTTTTGAGATATAACAATTGTTACTTGTTAAAGAAAATCTCTTTCTCTGGGCAATTGTATTAGTAAAAAATAATATAAATTTTCAAATTGTTCTGAGCATACCAATACAGCTCAGTATTTTGTATTATTTTTTGTTTATCTTAATCAAGGATGCCAATAATTTTGGAAGTGACTGTATGTATCAATTTGACTTCATGACTCCTCAACCCCCTTCTCTGATGGGTATGGTGGCTCACCCAGGAAGGTTGTTTCACAAAAGTGTCTCCCTTCAAAAATATTAAGTAGGTCTGTACCCCTGTCTGCCTTGGGCTAACATCTCACTGGAGGGTAGGTCTGTACCCCCACCTGCCTTGGGCTAACATCTCACTGGAGGGTAGGTCTGTACCCCCACCTGCCTTGGGCTAACATCTCACTGGAGGGTAGGTCTGTACCCCCGCCTGCCTTGGGCTAACATCTCACTGGAGGGTAGGTCTGTACAGAACGCCTGCCCTGGGCTAACATCAGGGGTTTCAAAAGTAACATTCCCCCTAGTGTTTTGTCTAAGGTGGGGAGCAGAAACCAATGAATCAGCATTCAAATATTTTATTTCCTTATCCCTGGGCTAACGTTTTATCTGTGTGGAGGTAGAATCAGTCTCTCATTACGTTGTTCTCTCTCTCTCGCTTTCTCTCTCTCTCGCGCTCTCTCTCTCTCGCTCTCTAGCGGTGAGTCTTATCAACAACCTGCTCCAGGTTGCAGTAAGGTGTAGGTTCAGTGTGGGAAAAGCACTGGGACACCCCTGGTTACAGGTAAAAGACCTCAACTCCTCCTAACAGAAACACTTTAAGGCTCAGACACACCAATGATATTGACTGTTGAGATGTACTTGGCACCTCCTGTTGGCAGGTAACTTTTTGTTGTTCACATATCACAGATACACCACCAATGCGATAGTCAAAATACTCCAGACCACAAGGTGGCAGTAGCTTGTTTGGCTTGTCCCTGCTGTAGATAGCTAATGTTAGCCAACTAGCAAGATAAGCTAATTATGTTGCTAGCTAGCTATAATGTGTAGGAAGCCCTTGTTGATATGAGCCAGATGGCCACAACTAGATAACTAGCAACATTATAATAAAATCCCAATGGATTTTTTTTTTTTTTTAGTGAAGCAGCTGCCTCTTAAGTCAGTAGAGAAGCTAGTCGGAAGTTTACATACACCTTAGCCAAATACCATTAAACTCAGTTTTTCAGAATTCCTTACATTTAGTCCTAGTAAAAATTCCCTATCTTAGGTCAGTAAGGATCACCGCTTTATTTTAAGAATGTGAAATGTCAGAATAATAGTAGAGATGTATTTCAGCTTTTATTTCTTTCATCACATTCCCAGTGGGTCAGAAGTTTACATACACTCAATTAGTATTTGGTAGCATTGCCTTTAAATTGTGTAACTTGGGTCAAACGTTTCAGGTAGCCTTCCACAAGCTTCCCACAATAAGTTGGGGGAATTTTGGCCCATTCCTCCTGACAGGGTGGGTGTAACTGAGTCAGGTTTGTAGGCCTCCTTGATCGCGCACACTTTTTCAGTTCTGCCCACAAATCTTCTATAGGATTGAGGTCAGGGCTTTGTTATGGCCACTCCAATACCTTGACTTTGTTGTCCTTAAGTCGTTTTGCCACAACTTTGGAAGTGTGCTTGGGGTCATTGTCCATTTGGAAGACCCATTTGCGACCAAGCTTCAAGTTCCTGACTGATGTCTTGAGATGTTGCTTCAATATATCCACATAATTTTCCTTCCTCATGAGGCCATCTATTTTGTGAAGTGCACTAATCCCTCCTGCAGCAAAGCACCCCCACAACATGATGCTGCCACCCCCATGCTTCACGGTTGGGATGGTGTTCTTCGGCTTGTCCTCCCACTTTTTCCTCCAAACATAATGATGGTCATTATGGCCAAACAGTTCTGTTTTTGTTTCATTAGACCTGAGGACATTTCTCCAAAAAGTACAATCTTTGTCCCCATGTGCAGTTGCAAACCGTAGTCTGGCTTTTTTTATGGCGGTTTTGGAGCAGTGGCTTCTTCCTTGCTGAGCGGCCTTTCAGGTTATGTCGATATAAGACTCCTTTTACTGTGGATATAGATACTTTTGTACCTGTTTCCTCCAGCATCTTCACAAGGTCCTTTGCTGCTGTTCTGGGATTGATTAGCACTTTTCGCAACAAGGTATTTTCATCTCTAGGAGACGGAACGCCTCTCCTACCTGACCGGTATGACGGCTGCGTGGTCCCATGGTGTTTATACTTTTATACTATTGATTGTACAGATGAACGTGGTACCTTCAGGTGTTTGGAAACTGCTCCCAAGGATGAACCAGGCTTGTGGAGGTCTGCAATTTTTGTTCTTGGCTGATTCTTGGCCGATTTATTTTGATTTTCCCATGATGTCAAGCAAGGAGGCACTGAGTTTGAAGGTAGTAGGCCTTGAAATACATCCACAGGTACACCTCGAATTGACTCAACTGATGTCAATTAGCCTACCAGAAGCTTCTAAAGCCATGACATCATTTTTTGAATTTTCCAAGCTGTTTAAAGGCACAGTCAAGTAAGTGTATGTAAACTTCTGACCCACCGGAATTGTGATAGTGAATTATAAGTGAAATAATCTGTCTGTAAACAATTGTTGGAAAAATTACTTGTGTCATGCACAAAGTAGATGTCCTAACTGACTTGCCAAAACTATAGTTTATTAATTAACAAGAAATTTGTGGAGTGGTTGAAACACTTAGGTTGGAGTCATTAAAACTAGTTTATGTAAACTTCCGACTTCAACTGTATGTTGTGCTACTGGAAATAATGACGATGCTAACTGTTAAGCTAACGTTAGCTAGAATGTGAACTGGCAGAGTGGGATAGTGTAGAGTGAATTCAATTATTTATTATTCATCTTGCTAGATAGCTAGCTTAGTAAGGCATTTAGTGTTTTGCGCATTGTGCTGCACTTACAAACCCATTCGATTCATATGAAGTGTTTGTGAATGCATTGGTCAGTTAGCACGCTAACGTTAGTGAGCTTGTGCACATTATCAAGCCGAACAAAAATACACTTATTCAAGCCCAACACTCCTTAGCTAGATGCACAACAAATAATGCAATGCTTTATTGTCTTAGTTAGAACAATTCTGCTGAAAAGGGAGAGGATTACACTTGGTGTAACTTAGGTTATTTTTATTTTTTTCTTGACACCCATTATCTCCCTGCCACATGGAGGTTTGTGCTCTCTGATTGGCTTAAAGTCAAGTTGACGGCCACTGCTGAGAATCGCAGTGTCCGACAGGTTAGTAGAAATGACAGGTTTGTGCCGCAGGTAGCCTACGTCTTTTTCTAGCAAGAGTAGGAACGGTGCTAAGCATAGCAGTGGGAAGTAGGGGTGCTGCAACATCCCCTGATAAATCGCAATTAAAAAGATTATCTTGTTTCTGACATCTTAAACAAACTGAAAACATCTGAGCAGTTTGTAAGGTAATGGGTTTAGCCTATAACAAGTGAGAAGGGTAGCCAGTTTGTAACCCATTATGAATGGCCAGTCATTGACAAGCCATCTCTACATTTCACACTTCTTTCTCTCTCTCTCTCTTTGTCCTTTTCTACTCCCCCCACCCCCCCTTCCCCCTAACCCTAGCTCCATTCCGGCTCAACACCAACCCTAGCCATAACCAAACCCTTCTAATGCTTAACCATAATCTTAACCCTAACCTTAACTCCCCAGGACTTCCAGTTGTGGTGTGACCTGAGGGAGTTTGAGAAGAGAATGGGCTGTAGGTACCTGACCCACGAGGGGGACGACGACCGCTGGAGATGCCACGCCTTGGACAGGGGCCTGGTCTTCCCCTCTCACCTCACCTGGACCCCCGGGCACGATGACAGCCTGTGACCCTAGGCCCAAATGTCAAAGGTGAAGGGTCGGACAAGATGGCTTCTGGTCTACTGGTGTGTTTCAGTGGTGTTCACCATAAACAACTGTCTGGATGCTGTTAGTGCTGTTATAGCAGTCTCGTAGAAAAAGATCACTGGAAGAGATGACGACTCCGGATTCGTGGACTTTATGGTGCCCTAGTGGTGCCAGCTCTTGTAGTGGTTATTTTTTAATAAATCATAATATTAAGACTAATGTTTCAGGCCCTTTTTATTTAACCTTTATTTAAGTTAACTAGGCAAGTCAGTTAAGAACAAATTCTTATTTTGAATACCGGCCTAGGAACTGCCTTGTTCAGGGGCGGAACGACAGATTTGTACCTTGTCAGCTGGGGGATTCGAACTTGCAACCTTTCGGTTACTAGCCCAATGCTCTAACCACTAGGCTACCCTGCCCGCCCTCTGTGCCCCAGAGTAGTAGTTTACCAAGATCACAAGGCAGGTTCTCTGTCCTCCTACAAAATTAATCCTTCTATGACCCTCCTCCACAGAGTCCAGACAAATTCACTCAGCCCCTCTATCCTGCGTTTGGGCGGTATTGGTACGATACTGAGATGTGTAAGCCTTGGTAGAGGTGATGGCCTACGTACACTATATATGCAGAAGTACAGTGCCTTGCGAAAGTATTCGGCCCCCTTGAACTTTGCGACCTTTTGTCACATTTCAGGCTTCAAACATAAAGATATAAAACTGTATTTTTTTGTGAAGAATCAACAACAAGTGGGACACAATCATGAAGTGGAACGACATTTATTGGATATTTCAAACTTTTTTAACAAATCAAAAACGTAAAAATTGGGCGTGCAAAATTATTCAGCCCCCTTAAGTTAATACTTTGTAGCGCCACCTTTTCCTGCGATTACAGCTGTAAGTCGCTTGGGGTATGTCTCTATCAGTTTTGCACATCGAGAGACTGAATTTTTTTCTTGTAAAACAGCTCGAGCTCAGTGAGGTTGGATGGAGAGCATTTGTGAACAGCAGTTTTCAGTTCTTTCCACAGCTTCTCGATTGGATTCAGGTCTGGACTTTGACTTGGCCATTCTAACACCTGGATATGTTTATTTTTGAACCATTCCCTTGTAGATTTTGCTTTATGTTTTGGATCATTGTCTTGTTGGAAGACAAATCTCCGTCCCAGTCTCAGGTCTTTTGCAGACTCCATCAGGTTTTCTTCCAGAATGGTCCTGTATTTGGCTCCATCCATCTTCCCATCAATTTGAACCATCTTCCCTGTCCCTGCTGAAGAAAAGCAGGCCCAAACCATGATGCTGCCACCACCATGTTTGACAGTGGGGATGGTGTGTTTAGGGTGATGAGCTGTGTTGCTTTTACGCCAAACATAACGTTTTGCATTGTTGCCAAAAAGTTCCATTTTGGTTTCATCTGACCAGAGCACCTTCTTCCACATGTTTGGTGTGTCTCCCAGGTGGCTTGGGGCAAACTTTAACTGACACTTTTTATGGATATCTTTAAGAAATGGCTTTCTTCTTGCCACTCTTCCATAAAGGCCAGATTTGTGCAATATACGACTGATTGTTGTCCTATGGACAGAGTCTCCCACCTCAGCTGTAGATCTCTGCAGTTCATCCAGAGTGATCATGGGCCTCTTGGCTGCATCTCTGATCAGTCTTCTCCTTGTATGAGCTGAAAGTTTAGAGGGACGGCCAGGTCTTGGTAGATTTGCAGTGGTCTGATAATCCTTCCATTTCAATATTATCGCTTGCACAGTGCTCCTTGGGATGTTTAAAGCTTGGGAAATCTTTTTGTATCCAAATCCGGCTTTAAACTTCTTCACAACAGTATATCGGACCTGCCTGGTGTGTTCCTTGTTCTTCATGATGCTCTCTGCGCTTTTAACGGACCTCTGAGACTATCACAGTGCAGGTGCATTTATACGGAGACTTGATTACACACAGGTGGATTGTATTTATCATCATTAGTCATTTAGGTCAACATTGGATCATTCAGAGATCCTGACTGAACTTCTGGAGAGAGTTTGCTGCACTGAAAGTAAAGGGGCTGAATAATTTTGCACGCCCAATTTTTCAGTTTTTGATTTGTTAGTCTGAAATATCCAATAAATGTCGTTCCACTTCATGATTGTGTCCCACTTGTTGTTGATTCTTCACAAAAAAATACAGTTTTATATCTTTATGTTTGAAGCCTGAAATGTGGCAAAAGGTCGCAAAGTTCAAGGGCGCCGAATACTTTCGCAAGGCACTGTATGTGGACACCCCTTCAAATTAGTGGATTCGGCTATTTCAGCCACACCCATTGCTGACAGGTGAATAAAATCGAGCACACAGCCATGCAATCTCCATAGACAAATATTGGCAGTAGAATGGCCTTACTGAAAAGCTCAGTGACTTTCAGCATGGCACTGTCATAAGGATGCCATCTTTCCAACAAGTCAGGTCATCAAATTTCTGCTCTGCTACAGCTTCCCCAGTCAACGGTAAGTGCTGTTATTGTGAAGAAGAAACATCTAGGAGCAACAACAGCTGAGCCGCGAGGTGGTAGGCCACACAAGCTCACAGAACAGGACCGCCGAATGTTGACGAGCGTAACTGTCCTCAGTTGCAACACTCCCTACCGTGTTCCAAACTGCCTCTGGAAGCAACGTCAGCTTCCAGAGGCATGAAATGCGTTTCCATGGCCGGACAAGCCTAAGATCACCATGCGCAATGCCAAGCGCCGGCTGGAGTGGTGTTAAGCTCGATGCTATTGGACTCTGGGGCAGTGGAAAGGCGTTCTCTGGAGTGATGAATCACTCTTCCCCATCTGGCAGTCCGACGTCCGAATCTGTGTTCGCCGGATATCAGGAGAATGCTACCTGTCCAAATGCATAGTGCCAACTGTACAGTTTGGTTTAGGATGAATAATGTTCTGGGGCTGTTTTTCATGGTTCAGGCTAGGCCCCTTAGTTCCGGTGAAGAGAGATCTTAATGCTACAGCATACAATGACATTCTAGATGATTCTGCCCTTCCAACTTTGTGGCAACAGTTTGGGGAAGGCCCTTTCCTGTTTTAGCATGACAATGCCCCTGTGAGCAAAGCGAGGTCCATACAAAAATGGTTTGTCGAGATCGGTGTGGAAGACTGGCCTGCACAGAGCCCTGACCTCAACCGTATCAAACAACTTTGGGGTGAATTGGAACGCCGACTGCAAGTCGGGCCTAATCGCCCCACATCACTGCTTGACCTCACTAATGCTCTTGTGGCTTGATGGAAGCAAGTCCCTGCAGCAATCTTCCAACATTTAGTGGAAAGCCTTCCCAGAAGAGTGGAGTCTGTTATAGCAGCAAAGGGGGGGACCGACTCCATATTAATGCCCATGGTTTTGGAATGAGAGGTTCAATGGGAAGGTGTCCACATGCTTTTGGTCATGTAGTGTGTGATGCTTTAACATTTTCCTGTGCATTTGTTTTTCACAATGATTGGATCAAAAAACTGTCCACTTGATGGCGCTGTTTGCCAAACAATAAACAGCATTGCTAATCTACTCAGTAACTTGCTTCATTTTCCTAGAAAATCTTTAGATAATGATGTATAGTGTTTAAGATCTACTATCTAGAGTGTAGAATCGATTAAAGTAATGCTACTGTTTAGGGGGTTTATAAAGGTTTTAAAATAGTTTAAATCTGTTCTCTCTCCTCCTTCCCTATAACCCACCCCTTAGGCAGATCCCTCCCATAGTCCTCTCTGTGTCTCCATCTCTCTCTTTTTCCTCTCTCCCCCTCCAACTTCTATCCCTTCCTCCTTCCCCTCTAACTCCACCCCTCCCGCACTCTCGTCTGAGGAAACGAAACTGATTGGAGTCTATGGCCTTTTCTCATTTGGGCATAGAAATAGTACACACAGAACAGATCTACGGCTTCTTGGACTTGCTTTCAATGAGCATGACAGATCTATAACACATATTTCTTTGTGAATTTTGTTGGGTTGGAGGAAGAGAGAGAAAAAGAGGGACAAATAAAGTAACAGGGTTGACCGTAACAGGGTTGACCGTAACAGGGTTGACCGTAACAGGGTTGACCGTAACAGGGTTGACCGTAACAGGGTTGACGACATCTTAAATCAGCCATGAATCCCCTTGTGACAGGGGGGATGGAATGTTGTTGTGTGCAACAGGGAAGGGCAATTGAATATAAGCTTCACAAAAAAATATATAAACAATTGAAATATTTCTAGCCTGTCTATCTATGGGTAACAGGGTTGACATGTTCTACACGAAGTGCTCAGTTTTCCACCACTAAACACCAGGAAATGTCTCACTTGCTTTTACACTGTGATTTGACTACAATGTGAATTGACTATTTGAAGACACAAGACCACTGATAATCTCCCTCGATCTGGGGCGCCACGCAAGATCTCACCCCGTGTGGTCAAAATGATCACAAGAACGGTGAGCAAAAATCCCAGTTACCACACGGGGGGACCTAGTGAATGACCTGCAGAGAGCTGGGACCAAAGTAACAAAGCCTACCATCAGTAACACACTACGCCGCCAGGGACTCCAATCCTGCAGTGCCAGACGTGTCCCCCTGCTTAAGCCAGTACATGTCCAGGCCCGTCTGAAGTTTGCTAGAGAGCATTTGGATGACCCAGAAGAAGATTGGGAGAATGTCATATGGTCAGATGAAACCAAAATATAACTTTTTGGTAAAAACTCAACTCGTCGTGTTTGGAGGACAAAGAATGCTGAGTTGCATCCAAAGAACACCATACCTACTGTGAAGCATGGGGTTGGAAACATCATGCTTTGGGGCTGTTTTTCTGCAAAGGGACCAGGATGACTGATCCGTGTAAAGGAAAGAATGAATGGGGCCATGTATCATGAGATTTTGAGTGAAAACCTCCTTCCATCAGCAAGGGCATTGAAGATGAAACGTGGCTGGATCTTTCAGCATGACAATGATCCCAAACACACCGCCCGGGCAACGAAGGAGTGGCTTCGTAAGAAGCATTTCAAGGTCCCGGAGTGGCCTAGCCAGTCTCCAGATCTCAACCTATAGAACATCTTTGGAGGGAATTGAATGTCCGTGTTGCCCAGCAACAGCCCCAAAACATCACTGCTCTAGAGGAGATCTGCATGGAGGAATGGGCCAAAATACCAGCAACAGTGTGTGAAAACCTTGTGAAGACTTACAGAAAACGTTTGGCCTCTGTCATTGTCAACAAAGGGTATATAACAAAGTGTTGAGAAACTTTTATGGACTAAATACTTATTTTCCACCATAATTTGCAAATAATTTCATTAAAAATCCTACATTGTGATTTTCTGGATTTTTTTTTCTCTCATTTTGTCTGTCATAGTTGAAGTGTACCTTTGATGAAAATTACAGGCCTCTCATCAGTAGAACAGTAGGCGATGTAGATTCTAGATTAGGTTACTATGTCAAGTTCTGGAGTTTAGAGTACTCTAGTGATAGCTATTGGTGTAGTTATCATTCCAGACACACAAATTGTGAAGTTGAAGTATCAGGGCCTCGTGATCCAGGCACACTCTTACTCTGGAAGACTAAGGCAGGTAATCTGTACTTCTACAGCGCCTTTTCTAATACAATGACCCTCCTCTACCGTGTACAGACCACATTCACTCAGTCCCTCTATTCTGGGTTTACACTTCTTGGTACTGCTGACTGAGCTGTGTAAACTGTGGTAGAAGTCCATACTAGAGTAATGCCTCATCAACTTCTGGCAGCGAGAACACTGCAAAACTTTAGGCACAAATACTCTAACCATATAACTCATATCCTAGAATTACACTATCGGGGAGAACCTCCAACTCAAAGCACAACACCACGGCCAGACTTTCCTCCCTCCACCTGCCTCAATTTATGTTTAGTTGTCTGGCTCCACACATGCTAGGAACCTTCTTACAGGGTGACTGCACTTCCTGATTTGGATACATTTTTCATCTATGCTCATAAACAAATCCTACCAGCCATGACTGAGGGCAAACGAGAGTTATCATGTGGTTGTGGTTTGATGTGGGTGTTTATTGGGTGTGTCTTTGCCATTCAGTCACAACAGTAGTGAATACAGCGAGGTTAGCCAAGTTAACTTTGCTATGGAGAGAACAAAGTTTTGAAGTTGAGGACTTCACCATCTCAAGATGGTCAGCTAATTCAGTTCTATGTGTAGGCTAAAGGCTGTTCTGACCTTGTGTTTAGCCAAGCTGACAGCAGCTAGCTAGCAAAGCTTGGTGATAGCTGCAGGAAGCTATTCTATCTACCGGGTATGTCTCTGTCAACACAGTCATGGCAAGATAGCAAGAGCTAGTGTCTGGAATGTGTTTCATAAGACATTCCTTCTACAACACCTTGCTACGAAAGAAGCTTGCAACTTAGTTTCAACGGTTCATCACATCATGTAAATTAATGTTGTTGTGGAAACGATATCAACTACTGCGAGTTGAATGCCCATGCGCTGTCTTCAGTCAGCTCAGCTGTACTACAACACAATATTCTATAACTGGCTAGTTGTCTCTCGTCTTCTCTCTCCTTATGTCCCCTGTTAGATATTTCCCGGGAGACAAATCCCAGAACTAATATCCCTACAGGTGTAGGCTACATGAGAACACTGCACAAACGTCGCCCAGCTTTAGTGCAGATACAATGCGTTCAGAAAGTATTCAGACCCCTTGACTTTTTCCACATTTTGTTACGTTACAGCCTGATTTTAAAATGGATGAAACAAAAAATGTTACTCTTCAATCTATACACAATACCCCATAATGACAAAGTGACAAAAAAACAAAATATCTTGTTTACATAGGTATTCAGACCCTTTGCTATGAGACTCGAAATTGAGCTCAGGTGCATCCTGTATCCATTGATCATCCTTGAGAGGTTTATACAACTAGATTGTAGTCCACCTGTGGTAAATTCAATTGATTGGACATGATTTGGCAAGGCACACACCTGTCTATATAAGGTCCCACCATTGGCAGTGCATGTCAGAGCATCATACACAAGAAGGCTCGAGGCTGTAATCGCTGACGAAGGTGCTTCAACAAAGTACAGAATAAAAGGTCTGAATACTCATGTAAATGTGATATTTCAGTTTTTTTTTATAATGCATTTCTAAAAACCTGTTTTTGCTCTGTCATTATGGGGTATTGTGTGTGTATATTGATGAGGGGGAAAACTTTATAGTACATTTTAGAATGAGGCTGTAATGTAACCAAATGTGGAAAAAGTCAAGGGGTCTGAATTTCCCAATGCACTGTACATCAACAGCAATGCATGCATTTGTTTGTTACAAAGACAAAACATGTTCTGCTGTAAATAATATATTGATATGCTTATAAGGACAGTGTGCCTACACTTTACCTAACAAATGAAAAAGGTTGGGTGGAGAGTACAACTTCAGCTATCTAACCAAAACTAGAATGGCATTTATTTACAGTTGAAGTCAGAAGTTTACATCCACCTTAGCCAAATACATTTAAACTCAGTTTTTCACAATTCTTGACATTTTAATCCTAGTAAAAATTCCCTGTCTTATGTCAGTTAGGTTCACCACCTTATTTTAATATTGTGAAATGTCAGAATAATAGTGGAGAGATTGATGTCGTTCAGCTTTTATTTCTTTCATCACATTCCCAGTGGGTCAGAAGTTTACATACACTCAATTAGTATTTGGTAGCATTGCCTTTACAAATGTTTCAAGTAGCTTTTTCAGTTCTGCCCAAAAATTGTATATAGGATTGAGGTCAATGCTTTGTGATGGCCACTTCAATACCTTGACTTTGTTGTCCTTAAGCCATTTTGCCACAACTTTGGAAGTATGCTTGGGGTCATTGTCCATTTTGAAAGCAACCAAGCTTTAAGTTCCTGACTGACGTCTCGAGATGTTGCTTCAATATATCAATGTAATTTTCCCCCTCATGATGCCATCTACTTTGTGAATTTAACCAGTTCCTCCTGCAGCAAAGCACCCCCACAACATGATGCTGCCACCCCCATGCTTCCCGGTTGGGATGATGTTCTTCGGCTTACAAGCCTCCCCCTTTTTCCTCCAAACATAATGATGGTCATTATGGCCAAACAGTTCTATTTTTGTTCCATCAGACCAGAGGACATTTCTCCAAAAAGTACAATCTTTGTCCCCATGTGCAGTGGCAAACCGTAGTCTGGCTTTTTTATGGCGGTTTTGGAGCAGTGGCTTCTTCCTTGCTGAGCGGCCTTTCAGGTTATGTCGATATAGGACTCGTTTTTACTGTGGATATAGGTACTTTTGTACCTGTTTCCTCCAGCATCTTCGCAATGTCCTTTGCTGCTGTTCTGGGATGGATTTGCACTTTTCGCACCAAAGTATGTTCATCTCTAGGAGACAGAACGCCTCTCCTACCTGAGCGGTATGACGGCTGTGTGGTCCCATGGTGTTTTATACTTGCATACTATTGATTGTACAGGTGGACGTGGTACCTTCAGGCGTTTGGAAATTGCTCACAAGGATGAACCAGACTTGTGGAGGTCTACAAAAAAAATTCTGAGGTCTTGGCTGATTTCCTTTGATTTTCCCATGATGTCAAGCAAAGAGGCGCTGAGTTTGAAGGTAGTCCTTGAAATACATCCACAGGTACACCTCCAATTGACTCAACTGATGTCGATTAGCCTATCAGAAGCTTCTAAAGCCATGACATAATTTTCTGGAATTTTCCAAGCTGTTTAAAGGCACAGTCAACTTAGTGTATGTTAACTTCTGACCCGCTGGAATTGTGATACTGTGAATTATAAGATAAATAATCTGTGTGTAAGCAATTTTTGGAAAAATTGCTTGTTTTATGCACAAAGTAGATGTCCTAACTGACTTGCCAAAACTATAGTTTGTTAACAAGAAATTTGTGGAGTGGTTGAAAAACTAGTTTTAATGACTCCAACCTAAGTAAGTATGTAAACTTCCGACTTCAACTGTACATTTGTCTATTTGCCCAAATCTAAGGATTTGGCTAATCACACACTGACATGCACAGCTCTCTGGGTGAGGTTCTGTCTTCAAGTGTCCATTGGGTGATGAAGTCCCATCTATGTAATGTGTTGCAGGTTATGAACAGGTAGAGTCCGGTGGCAGAAGGGTGGGGTGCATGTGTGAGATGCAGGAGGATGGCACTCTTGTCATAACCCTCTGTAGGCCTCAATTATAAACATAGCTCGATAAATAACGTAATCTCGTTTGGAAGCTAATTCTATGCTTTACAGATTGACCTGCTCCAGATTGGATTCAGACCAGTTACACCTTTACACTCTGCAAGCAACTGTGTGACATGTTTTGCTATGGCCCTGAGTTGGTTTGGGTTTGTTGTACACTTTTGTAGTCAGACATGCCACTTTTATATGTTTACATACCCTACATTACTCCTCTCGTATGTATATACTGTACTCGATACCATCTACTGCATCTTGCCTATGCCGTTCTGTACCATCACTCATTCATATACCTTTATGTACATATTCTTCATCCCATTACACTTGAGTGTATGTGAGGTAGTTGTTGTGAAATTGTTAGGTTAGATTACTCGTTGGTTGTTACCGCATTGTCGGAACTAGAAGCACAAGCATTTCACTACATAATAATAATATTGCACGCCCAATTTTTCAGTTTTTGATTTGTTAAAAAAGTTTGAAATATCCAATAAATGTCGTTCCACTTCATGATTGTGTCCCACTTGTTGTTGATTCTTCACAAAAAAATACAGTTTTATATCTTTATGTTTGAAGCCTGAAATGTGGCAAAAGGTCGCAAAGTTCAAGGGGGCCGAATACTTTCGCAAGGCACTGTATCTACCTTCTTTTTTTTTTTCCAAGCCGAATCCGAGTTTTGTTGGAGGCTAACATTAGCCAGCTAGCTATCTAGGTAAGGTAGCTAACGTCAGCTATGCTAGCGATGATGATGATGATTATCAAAATATAGATAACCAGATACATATCCATATCGTCTAGCTTACCGGTATACTCACCACCATTGGGCAACCAACTAACTTGAACCACCTATTCCACATGGTAGGATACTTCGGCAGAACATGCAAAGCATAGTAAGCTGTGCATCCTGCTGGAAGCATGCATTGTCGAACCGGAGCCGGAGGCATGGTCAATCCGTATAGGGCTTTTCAGTCTCAAACGGCCGTTATCCTTTGAACGTGTTGGGTGCGATTTAAAACAACTTCGCTTAATTCAATGAAGAGAAGTGCTGGGCGATTTGCACTTCGAGCTTGGCAAAAGGGGGCATGAATTGTTGACATCGTAATCCAAACCTTCAGTTACTCTGTTTTTAGATGAGACTGACTTTATGAACAAAATGATCCTATTTACAATTTTGACACTAGAATGAATGTTGGACTCATATCGATGCCGTTGTTTTTTAGGGGCAGTCACTCTTTAAGTTGCACAACCACTACACTCATAGGCTTATCACCCCCTTGAGAGGAGCTTTGACTAAAACACATTACTTCCCGTTCCCCCATTCAAACTGTTAGATTCTGGGTGAAGCTTGGATCATTGTTATACGCAGAAGCATAAAGGAGTGAAAGAGACTAGTGTTTACAACAGAAGTAAATTGTAGGAGACAGGTGGCTTTGGAATGTTTTGTTTCTTCTTTATTCAACTAGGCATGTCAGTTAAGAACACATTTTTATTTTCAATGACGGCCTAACTGGGTTAACTGCCTTGTTCAGGGCCAGAACAACAGATTTGTACCTTGTCAGCTTGGGGATTCGATCTTGCAACCTTTCGGTTACAAGTCCAATGCTCTAACCACTAGGCTACCTGCCGCCCCGTGTTGAGTGCACGGGAGGAAGTCACAGGATTGCTATTGGGGAAGCGGATGGACATCTGTGAATTAGGCGAAGGAGGGGTAGAGGGAGGGAGAAAGGGGGAAATGATGGTTTATTACACTCACCCTGTCGAACGATAAGATGTAACGATTGGAGAGAAGGAGAAGTGCCTAAAGTGGAGTGTATATATACTTCTGGTGGTGGAAACATGTTTTTGTCTGAATCCAGCTGTATCGACCCTTTGGGAATAATTAAACTTGGTTAAGCTTCTCTAGTGTCCGTGGGTTATTTACTCTGAAAATTAGAAACCAAGCACAAAGCTCAATTCCTCTAGGAGACAGATGTACACTCTATCCTAATAAATCCACTTCTCGCAACCTTGACTGGCTGCACCTCTCCTAGATTACTTTACACCCACCGTGATTCCTCAAACCAATCAGACAAAACTCAGTGATTGGACTTTTTCATTGATTTGTACTCCAATCTGCTAAGAATCCACGTGGATTTCCATTTCCCGACTCCTTTTCCATTCTTCAGACAATGCCTCTTCCTCACTCCCTCCATGTCACTATTAACAGGAGAGAAAAAAGGTCCTCGGTTCTGTACCCTGGTCGATCAGGAGATGTAGGCCTATTTTCAGGAGTCGCATGTTTGTGTTTTGTGTTTTTTCCTCCTTGTCGTAACTCGACCTAACGCCTTGTTACTAAATTTGACTGTTGCTGTCAAATAAGCTTATTGTAGTACTTTAGATACGAAAATATGGTGTATAAAGAGAAAGATGTCAAAATGGCTTCTTTGCCCCATGCACCAGACTCAGTCTTTTCAGTTCAATTAAGTAGCTAACCTCTCAGCGGGGCTCACTTGAAGTGTCAGGTTTTGGACCCTAGATTTGCATAGGGAGTGACGTGTCACATTTTCTGGCCTATCCAGACAAACGAGCGATTTCCTGTGTCTGTGAAACTCTACTTCTAAATTCTGCCCTATGATTCAATCTTTTGAGAATTAGATAAGGTGTTTTAAAAGAGTTTAAATCTCTTGTTGTGCCTTAATTACTCTCTCAATTGATTTTTATCAATTGTTATTGATTATACGTACAACTCAATGTGATTGGCTCATACATTTATTTACTTCTAGAATGTTTAACTCATTTTCTCTCTCTCACTCTCTCGCTCTCTCTCGATTAGATGATAGATTGTGAAACATGTGGGCATGCCATGTGACTAATTCACCTGTTTTTACTGTGTGTGTGTCAATGTGTGCAAGTGTGTGTGTCAATGTGTGCAAGCGTGTGTCTCATCTCTTTTTATACGGCGCGGAGGCGTCATTACATTTATACAAAGATACACCCCCTTCCTTTAACTCTGCTATAGCATGCTACAGCCAGCATGACAGCTCAGGGAAAACGCATCGTTTGAGAGCGCGAGAGAGCGAAAGTAAGGGATAAGGAGGTGAGAACACGTGGAGAGAAAGAGGAGTAGCGAGAAAAGTAGGAAGAAGATAAACATCAAGACTGTAAGAAATGAAATAAAGGAAGTCTCGTCAATCCATGCCTCTAGTCCATCTCTTTCTCTTCCCCAGGATTAGGACTATTTGGTGAGTATGTTTTCCCTCTTTCTTCCCCCACCACCCTCCTGACTCTGGTCCTGTCAGGCAATGGGAGTAGTCAGTGAAGTAAAGTTAACACTAATGAGCTATTACCGTAGCCTCAGATAACAAAAGAGATAGATATACACATCAGAAATAGGAATGCAAATACATTGGTAGTCCCGGGGCCTTATGTCCTATTAAGCAGTTCAGAATAGGAGTTGACATTTAGGATACGTTTGACCTTTTACACTGAGTGTACAAAACAGTAAGAAAACCTGCTCTTTACATGACAGACTGACCAGGTGAATCCTATGATACCTTATTGATGTCACTTGTTAATTCCACTTCAATCATTGTAGATGAAGGGGAGGAAATCGCTTAGAGAATAATTTTTAAGCCTTGAGACAATTGAGACATGAATTTTGTATGTTTGCCATTGAGGGTGAATAGGCAAGACAACATACTTACAACACGGGCCAGCATCCCTGTGGAACGAGTCCATGCCCCGATGAATTGAGGCTGTTCTGAGGGCAAAAGGGTGTGCAACTCAATATTAGGAAGGTGTTCCTAATGTTTTGTACACTCAGTGTAAGTAAATCTTAGTTCAAATGTTCTTGTCCTATCAAAGTAATAACTTAATTAATAATCTGCACACAGCAAGTCAATACATGTCGAACATATTTACACTATTACCCAGTAAAAGAACACACCTTATAATCTAACACACACACACACACACACACCCACACACACACACACACCAAGCAAACCTCCTTGAACTTTCACAGTACTTCTTCTTGTAATTCTGCTTCATTACCTAATTGTTTGCTATAATAAAAGCAAATTAATAGTTGATAAAAAAGAAAGTTAGAGAAATTTAGTAAGAGTTCTCAATATGCGTCTATGGGCATACTACCTCTGTGTTCCCTATTCTAAAGTAAGACCATATTTTTACTTGCAGAATTATTTTCCAGAAATGACCTCGTTGGACAGAAAGGGGCACACCTCTCCTCATAAATGCCATTCAGCCACGATGTAAACAACTAAACTTCCATTTATAATTCCATATATATGAATGTTGACTGTAAAAGATCAGATTATGAATCGCAGAAGGGCAATCCTCCCCACACTCTTGAGCGAAAGCATAAAATGTCTGCCTGATTTGTGTAGTTTGACGACATAAGTGGATTAATATCTGTCATATAGTCACCATTCAAGTCTGATGTAAACAATTCATGTAAACAATTAGTTTCGGGCAAACATTACATGGTTTTGCTCAATTCACATTATACCGTTATATGCCATGCAGCCGACATTCATATCTAGAAGTATAAATCCAGTCTTTGTTGCTAATTGTTTTGGTCAAATTTGGACTTGAATGCTGTATGGCATATGGTTGGGGGTGTTCCCCTTTCTGTCCAATTAGGTCATTTCTGAAGAAAAAAAATCTGCAATTCTTCTGCATGTAAAATTATGGTCACACTTTAGAATAGGGAACACATATTGACGTAGTATGCCCTTATTAGTCCCACATTGAGAACGCTTACTAAGAGTCTTTCTTGTCGAACTTGCTTTTCATCAACTATTAATACATCGTTATTATAGTTAACAATTTGGTTAAGGATTGTCCAGTATTCCATGACTTATGTTTGAATTAGAAAACACTTAATTAAGGCCTAATATATGGCTAATAAAACATTATAAAGGGCTTATAAACTACTTATCTACCTATTTATACACTTCAAATGAGTGGTTAATGTGTGTATCTTAAATTAAAGTGTTACCATGGTTCTAATCTAGACAGTTGCAAGGAAAACACACAATATATTAGATCGTGATTTGTTATGTTTTCTATGCAACCCCTTGGAGTTATTGTTGTGTTCGTTTCGACTCATCTTAGATGTCCTACGGGAGCCACCGCACCTGGGATAAACAGTGTTTTTATGCTAGCTCAAGAACTTGAGGATGTTAGAGTTGTAGCTAATAAACCTGAGGCTGATAGGAAAGAAAAAAGTATTGTTCTTTTAACACAACACTGATCTTATATTAGAACTACATTCTCAGACTATAGTCTTCTCTGGACCAAACACTAAGATATAAGATTTATCCAACATGGCACCTTATTCCCATAGCACCTTACCTAAAGTTGTGCACTACATAGGGAATAGGGTGCCATTTCGAAAGCAGGCATACTCATTTGAAACAGGCCTCGGAGGGAGGTAGACTGATTTCTCAAACACTGTAGCTACAATATATTGTTTGCGTCACCACTCAAGTCTGGTCTAGCTGGTTAGGAATCAGTGGAGTGGAGAAGCCTGTCACAATTCCTCAACATTCCTACACATGTAGAAACTCCTCCCATTGTTTCAGCAAAAGCCTCTGACAAATAAGGACACATACTTTTGGAAGTAAGAATACACACCTTTCGGGGGATTTTTGTCTGATGCTTTGAAATGCAATAAGGTGCATAAAAGACGTAGGCATCAAAATAAAAGTTGTTACTTCAAGAATTTGAAGGTAATGTAGAGTAGTAAGCATGTGTACGCACGCATGGACACGCACAGGCTCGTCGCACACATGCACGCAAGCGCAAGCGCACACACATTACACACGTACACACACACACTGTAATGGAGAACTGTACATTTTATGGTCATTTAGGGTATTATCAACAGTAAAATACTCCAACGTTTTACTGCAGCATACTATCAATAATGATGCATTGTGGGAAAATGTTGTGGGTGTGGCAAACAATTACTGTATGTTGAATGGTACTATAATACACCCCACAGAATAAGGTATTGTACCCTATCTTTGGAGCACCAAATACCTTTTGACCACTATTGGGTGCATAGTATTATTGTTTCTGGTGCATGAATATATTTCGAGGCATGCCTTGTAAGAGGCTATATTTGTTGCACCCACAAGTGAGAACGCTGTACCACTCCAATGTGGTTATAGTTCCCCATGACTCTGTATAGGGGACAGATTTGAGTGGCAGCAAGACTTAAGCCATATTCACACAGGACTAGTATTACTAGGGAATGTTGGTTATTTAATTAATACCCAAGAATGTCCGTTATGCCCGCACTGGCACTGCAGATGGATATTACCACTAGCACAGGACTATTAAAGGCCCAGTGCACTACTTTTGTGAGACATTTATTTTTTTACAATATTAAAAAAAAATATATATATACACTGCTCAAAAAAATGAAGGGAACACTTAAACAACACAATGTAACTCCAAGTCAATCACACTTCTGTGAAATCAAACTGTCCACTTAGGAAGCAACACTGATTGACAATAAATTTCACATGCTGTTGTACAAATGGAATAGACAACAGGTGGAAATTATAGGCAATTATCAAGACACCCCCAATAAAGGAGTGGTTCTGCAGGTGGTGACCACAGACCACTTCTCAGTTCCTATGCTTCCTGGCTGATCTTTTGGTCACTTTTGAATGCTGGCGGTGCTTTCACTCTAGTGGTAGCATGAGACAGTCTACAACCCACACAAGTGGCTCAGGTAGTGCAGCTCATCCAGGATGGCACATCAATGCGAGCTGTGGCAAGAAGGTTTGCTGTGTCTGTCAGCATAGTGTCCAGAGCATGGAGGCGCTACCAGGAGACAGGCCAGTACATCAGGAGATGTGGAGGAGGCCGTAGGAGGGCAACAACCCAGCAGCAGGACCGCTACCTCCGCCTTTGTGCAAGGAGGAGCACTGCCAGAGCCCTACAAAATGACCTCCAGCAGGCCAGTGGTACTCTGGGCAGAGCAAAATTAATTTGGTGGTACAGTAACTGAAAAACTTTGGGAACCACTGGCCTAAACTACACATGTTTGTCTTGCAATTAGAACCGCCACAGTGTTCGTATGGATTATAGCACTACACACTGTCCAATACGAATAAGCGTGTGCGGCAAAGTAAATGTACAGTACACATACATGTTATTCAATCATTGCACCCACACTACTCGCGGGCGTCAGCGAGTGGTCTATGTAGCCAGGTGCTAAAATAGAAATCGATTTGTGACGCTCAACGCGCTGCAAGTCCGGCCTCTCCCATCACCTCACTGGTTTTTAGAAACATATACCCATGCCATCTCCTCATTGGTTTTTAGGAGCATATACCCACTTGGGTGATTGAAAGATCAACTTAGGTCCACATTCCAGTAGGTTGTAGTAATACTGTAAAGTTGGTTGCCAACCGTGAATATTAAGTCCAAAATAAGAAGAATAAGCCTGAGGAATGAGGAGAAATGATGAGAAAGGAATTCAGTTTACCGTTTTATCTGTGGATTAATTGTCGGAGTAGAGGACCTTGTGCATTTTCAGGTAAAATAAAGTGTGCAAGTGTGCGTCTGGTTTGGTCAGAATGTGAGCTTGTTTCGAATCTTATCAGACCTGGGTTCAAATGCTATTTGAAGTCTTTCCAGTACTTTGAGTGTTTGTTCTAGCCTGCCTGGAGTGCCAGGTGCGTGGGATTTGACTATTCTATTGAATTACTAAACCAGGCAAGCTCAATCAAGCACAGATAAAGTATTTGAAATAATTAGTTGAACCTATCATCACATTTTAGTCATTTAGCAGACACTTCAGAGCAATTAGGGTTCAGTGCCTTTGTTAATTAAGGGCACATTGACAGATTTTTCACCTAGTCGGCTCAGCTATTCAGCATTGCTGCTTATACAAGTTCATAAAACATGCCATTGTTTTGAAATCAATAACCTTGTCCCTTGCAGGTCATCACAATGGCCCACAACCAAAGCATTCCCCTTCGCCTCCTGTCCAACTTCTCCCTCCCCCAAATCATCCCTCCATCCCTCACAAACCCCTCCTCATCCCTCTATCCATTCTCCTCCTCTACATCGCCCCCCCTGTTCCTGTCCACCTCCATGCACATCCTGAACACCACCAACACGTCTGTTTTCGGGGGAAACCAAAGCATTGTGGGTAATACCACCTCCACGACAGTAGGGGCTCTCATCCTGTGTCTGGTCTTGCTGCTGGGCCTCCCCGGCAACCTCTTCATCATCTGGAGTATCCTGGCGCGTGCCCGCCGCCGCTCCGTCACCACCCTCCTCATCCTCAATCTAGCGGTGGCCGACGGCTCACTCATGGCGCTCACGCCCTTCTTCGTGATCTACCTGGTCAAGAAGACCTGGGTTTTTGGCAACATCATGTGCAAGGTGGGGGCTCTTTTTCTTGTTGATTGTTGATATAATGGCTCCATTCCAGGCTGACTACATTGCAGTCAGTGCTAGATATTACAAAGCCTGTATAGGTATTAAGCATATCCGCTAACCTCATCATATGATATACCAATCTGATGCCCGACTGTGCAGTCGATGACGTGGCCAGCAACCATTGCTTGATGCAATGCAATGACTGCAATGTAGTCGGCCTGGAACGTGACCAATGTCAATAGACCAGTGACATCATTTTATGCCAAAAGACGGACATATTTCAAAACACATTTGATACTTAACATGCAGTGAGTACTTAACTTTTTCATTGAATCCTTATCCTTTTGAAATGCTAAGAATATGTCTCTCTTTTCGTCTCCATCAGATACTCTTTTACTTGTGCCTAGCCAACATGTACGCCTCCATCCAACTGATCATGCTGATGAGCCTGCACAGGCTGGTGGCCGTGGTGTGGCCTAAGCGTGTCGCTGCACTTGCTGGACGGAAGGCGGTACTGCGCGGAGTGCTGGTGTTGTGGACCATGGTGCTGGTCGCGTCCATCCCTGCGTTGCTGTTCAGGGACGAGCGGAAGACCGTGCACCCCAACGGGAAGAGCCGGGTAGTGTGTGAGTCGTTGCACAAGCAGCAGAGTCATGTGAGTGACGCTATTTACTGACTGACTGGCTTAATACTCTTCATTCCTGGTGGTTCTTGCTTGTATGGTGCCCTATAAATACAGTGCCTTGCGAAAGTATTCGGCCCCCTTGAACTTTGCGAACTTTTGCCACATTTCAGGCTTCAAACATAAAGATATAAAACTGTATTTTTTTTGTGAAGAATCAACAACAAGTGGGACACAATCATGAAGTGGAACGACATTTATTGGATATTTCAAACTTTTTTAACAAATCAAAAACTGAAAAATTGGACGTCCAAAATTATTCAGCCCCTTTACTTTCAGTGCAGCAAACTCTCTCCAGAAGTTCAGTGAGGATCTCTGAATGATCCAATGTTGACCTAAATGACTAATGATGATAAATACAATCCACCTGTGTGTAATCAAGTCTCCGTATAAATGCACCTGCACTGTGATAGTCTCAGAGGTCCATTAAAAGCGCAGAGAGCATCATGAAGAACAAGGAACACACCAGGCAGGTCCGAGATACTGTTGTGAAGAAGTTTAAAGCCGGATTTGGATACAAAAAGATTTCCCAAGCTTTAAACATCCCAAGGAGCACTGTGCAAGCGATAATATTGAAATGGAAGGAGTATCAGACCACTGCAAATCTACCAAGACCTGGCCGTCCCTCTAAACTTTCAGCTCATACAAGGAGAAGACTGATCAGAGATGCAGCCAAGAGGCCCATGATCACTCTGGATGAACTGCAGAGATCTACAGCTGAGGTGGGAGACTCTGTCCATAGGACAACAATCAGTCGTATATTGCACAAATCTGGCCTTTATGGAAGAGTGGCAAGAAGAAAGCCATTTCTTAAAGATATCCATAAAAAGTGTTGTTTAAAGTTTGCCACAAGCCACCTGGGAGACACACCAAACATGTGGAAGAAGGTGCTCTGGTCAGATGAAACCAAAATGGAACTTTTTGGCAACAATGCAAAACGTTATGTTTGGCGTAAAAGCAACACAGCTGAACACACCATCCCCACTGTCAAACATGGTGGTGGCAGCATCATGGTTTGGGCCTGCTTTTCTTCAGCAGGGACAGGGAAGATGGTTAAAATTGATGGGAAGATGGATGGAGCCAAATACAGGACCATTCTGGAAGAAAACCTGATGGAGTCTGCAAAATACCTGAGACTGGGACGGAGATTTGTCTTCCAACAAGACAATGATCCAAAACATAAAGCAAAATCGACAATGGAATGGTTCAAAAATAAACATATCCAGGTGTTAGAATGGCCAAGTCAAAGTCCAGACCTGAATCCAATCGAGAATCTGTGGAAAGAACTGAAAACTGCTGTTCACAAATGCTCTCCATCCAACCTCACTGAGTTCGAGCTGTTTTGCAAGGAGGAATGGGAAAACATTTCAGTCTCTCGATGTGCAAAACTGATAGACATACCCCAAGCGACTTACAGCTGTAATCGCAGCAAAAGGTGGCGTTACAAAGTATTAACTTAAGGGGGCTGAATAATTTTGCACGACCAATTTTTCAGTTTTTGATTTGTTAAAAAAGTTTGAAATATCCAATAAATGTCGTTCCACTTCATGATTGTGTCCCACTTGTTGTTGATTCTTCACAAAAAATACAGTTTTATATCTTTATGTTTGAAGCCTGAAATGTGGCGAAAGGTCGCAAAGTTCAAGGGGGCCGAATACTTTCGCAAGGCACTGTATATATGCAAAAACAACACTCATAACGATCGGAAAGAAGTAAAAAAAGACAAATAGAAACAAATTGTAGTATATAAATACAAATAGAAAAGATAATCAAATTATTACACTATTACCCTATTGCTAACAAAAAACACACAAAACTAAATTGCACAAAGCCTATATCTCTAAATACACAAATAGAATAACACACTTATAAAGAAGAGAACCTGATTATTACACCTTTGCACTTCAAACAAGAAATACACAAACTAAATCGCACAACTAATTGAAATGACTAATTACATTAATACCGTACAAAGTAAGAGTTGCGCTATTTGATACATTCACCCGCTCCCCCTACCTCGGGCTTCCAGTGGGGAGACCTGAGGTCAACCCACCCCGCCCCCTCCCTATCTCGTGCTTCTGAGTGGGAGACCTTCCCAGGTATTAGCCTGCCTAGCTCACAAACTAGAATCGGGGCGCTCACAGGGTGTCCCACATCATTGACCTGACATGCAAATGAGAGATAGAAAACCAATCGCACAAATGTCACCATTCGGTGTATATATTCTATTTTTTTGTGTGGGTGCCCCTTGCTGCCCCCGGCAGGATGCCGGCTGTACATGTCACCTATGCCTAAATCCGCCACTGACTATAGGGCTTGCATGTGAGTGATGGGAGAAGAAGAGCATTTCATCAACAATTAAAGACTTGTATGTCAGTTGAGAGAAGAAGAAAGTACTTACTTTTCATGATGGCTTTCTATCACCGTAGCATCTGTAGTCAGATCATCCATAAAAACATTGTTAGGTATTGAGTATAAATATTACATTGCTTTTGTGTATATAGCGTCACTGACACTAAACAATCAAGCTGTCGATGAAGGTGATCTCTATGCTGATACAGGTGGTGCTCCAGTACACGTTGGAAACAGTGCTGGGATTTGTAGTTCCTTACGGGGTGATTATAGGCAGCTACATCTGCATCCTGCGGAGGATCAGGCAGACAAGGTTCACTGTTTTACTACTGTTTTACTATCTTTCATTTATTGATCTTGATCTTAATTACCATTTTCTCGATCTTCATTTCATATTTGGCTAGAATGTATTGTTTTTCCTCATCTTTCTCACTTCATGTTATGTTTGTTTGTGAAGCACTTTGAAATGCATTTTTTGTAAGACTGTGCCGTATAAATAACATTTGATTTGACCAGGTTCAGGAGGAGGATCCGCAGTGAGAATCTCATCCTGGCCATCGTGGTAACCTTCGGTGTCTTCTGGTTGCCCTACCATGTCATCAACATTGTGCAGGTATTGCGTGTTTTGTGTGTGAGTTTTATAGCCAGGGCCTCACACTCCCTATTGGGGCTAAAACAATAGGTGCTGCTGTAACATGACTGTCTGTTATGATGAAATATGTTCTCATAGATTAAATATGTCCTTACAGGTTGCTGCCGCACTTTCTCCAAAGGATTCAACTCTAAAAGCAAGGTAGGCTCACTAAAAGGGCTTTCTAAATGACTGTGTCATAACATCCTCATCCCCTTTTGTGTTTGTAGTGTCATAATAACCTTTCATTAATTTTATTATCATCAAATCCCAAACTCAATTTTCATTAAAAGAAAGAACAGCCCTGTTTTCGCTCCCTCGCTCGCTCCCTCCCTCCAATGGTATTATCAAGAGTAAAAAAAAAAATCTGACTGAAAATTTAACTGCAACGTACTGTAAATTATGGAGCATTGTAGGATATTGCTGTTATCAAATCACATTTTATTGGTCACATACACATATTTAGCAGATGTTATTGAGGGTGTGCAAAATACTTGTGTTCCTAGCTCCAGCAGAGCAGTAGTATCTAACAATTCACAACAATACACCAATCTAAAAGTAAAATACTGGAATCAAGAAATATATAAATATTAGGACGAGCAATGGCACTGACTAAAGAACTGTATCGAATACAGTTAATACATATGAGATGAGTAAAGCAGTATGTAAACATTATTAAAGTGACTAGTGTTCCATTATTAAAGTGGCCAGTGATTCCATGTATATACGGCAGCAGCCTCTAAGGTGCAGGGTTGAGTAGCCAGGTGGTAGCCAGCTAGAGATGGCTATTTAACAGTCTGATGCCCTTCAGTTAGAAGCTGTGTTTCAGTCTCTCGGTCCCAGCTTTGATGCACCTGTACTGACCTCGCCTTCTGGATGATAGCGGGGTGAACAGGCCGTGGCTCTGGTGGTTGATGTCTTTGATGATCATTTTTGCCTTCCTGTGACACCGGTCGCTGTAGGTGTCCTGGAGGGCAGGCAGTGTGCCCCTGGTGATGCTTAAGGCAGACCACACCACCCTCTGGAGAGCCCTGTGGTTGCGGGAGGTGCAGTTGTGTACCAGGCAGTGATACAGCCAGACAGGATGCTCTCAATTGTGCATCTGTAAAAGTGTCTGAGGGTCTTAGGGGCCAAGACAAATTTCTCCAGAGTTTGAAGAGGCGCTGTTGCACCTTCTTCACCACACTATCTGTGTGGGTGGACTATTTCAGTTTGTCTGTGATGTGTACACTGAGGAACTGAAACCTTCCACCTTCTCCACTGTGGTCCCGTTGATGTGGATTGGGTTGTGCTCCCTGTTTCCTTTTGATGATTAAGTTGGAGTCTTACTTGGCCACGCAGTCATGGATGAACAAGGGAGTACTGGAGGGGGCTGAGCATGCACCATTGTGGGGCCCCTGTGTCGAGGGTCAGCGAAGTGGAGGTGTTGTTTCCTACCTTCATCACTTGGGGGCGGCCTGTCAGGAAGTCCAGGACCCAGTTGCACAGGGTGGGGTTCAGACCCAGGGCCCCGATTTTAATGATGAGCTTGGCGGGTACTCTGATGTTGAAGGCTGAGCTTTAGTCAATGAACAGCATTCTGACGAAGGTATTCCTCTTGTCCAGATGGGATCGGGTAGTGTGCAGTGTGATGGTGATTGCATTGTCTGTGGTTCTATTCGGGCGGTGAGCAAATTGAAGTGGGTCTAGGGTGTCAGGTAAGGTAGAGGTGATATGATCCTTAACTAGTCTCTCAAAACACTTCATGACGACAGGAGTTCTACGGGGCGAAAGTCATTTAGTTCAGTTACCTTTGCTTTCTTGGGTAAAGGAACAATGGTGGACATCTTGAAGCCTGGGATAAGGAAAGATTGAATATGTCCGTAAAAAATCCAGCCAGCTGGTCTGCGCATGCTCTGAGGACGTGGTTAGAGATGCCGTCTTGGCTGGCAGCCTTGCGAGGGTTAACACGCTTTAAATGTCTTACTCACGTTGGCCACGGAGAATGAGAGCGCACAGTCCTTCGGAGTGGGCTGCGTCGGTGGCACTGTGTTATCCTCAAAGGGGGTGAAGTTGTTTAGCTTGTCTGAGTTTTCACCCTAATCTATTGCACCTGATTCTAATAATTAGCTGGTTTATGCACTGAATTAGGTTAGTTACAACTGGGGTTGGACTGAAACCTACAGGAGGGTAGCTCTCCAGGAACCGGGTTAGAGAGCCCTGCTGTAGACCCAGCCACATACGTCTCATGTCTGAGCCGTTGAATTGCGACTCCACTTTGCGACGCCACATTGTCTCTGTACTGATGTTTTGCCTGTTTGATTGCCTTATGGAAGGAATAACTATACTGTTTGTATTCAACCATATTTCCAGTTACCTTTCCATGGTTAAATGCGGTGGTTCACGCTTTCAGTTTTGCGTGAATGCTGCCATCTATCCACAGTTTCTGGTTTGGGTAGGTTTTAATAGTCACCATGGGAACAACATCTCCTATACACTTCCTGATGAACTCAGTCACATTGTCCGTGTAAACGTCAATGTTATTCTCAGAGGCTACCCGGAACGTATCCCAGTCTTCGTGATCAAAACAATCTTGAAGCATGGATTCTGATTGGTCAGGCCAGCGTTGAATAGACCTTAGCGCGGGTACTTCGTGTTTGAGTTTCTGGAGGAGCAAAATGGAGTCGTGATCTGATTTGCCGGAGGGAGGGCCTTGTAGGCATCTTGAAAAGGTGGTCTAGTGTTTTCCCTAAGCGAGTAATACAGTCAATGTGTTGATAGCGTTTTCTGCAAATTTGCTTTGTTAAAATCCCCAGCTACAATAAATGTGGCCTCAGGATATGTTGTTTGCAGTTTGCATAAAGTCCAGTGTAGTTCCTTTAGGGCAGTCGTGGTATCGGCTTGAGGGGGAACATACACGGCTGTGACTATAACCGAAGAGAATTCTCTTGGGAGGCAATACGGTTGGCATTTGATTGTGAGGTATTCTAGGTTGGGTGAACAAAAGGACTTGAGTTTCTGTAGGTTATCTCAATCACGCCATGAGTAGTTAATCATGAAACATACACCCCCGCCTTTCTTCTTCCTGGAGAGTTCTTTATTCTTGTGTGCGCGATGAACTAAGAACCCAGCTGGCTGTATGGACGGGGACAGTATATCCCGACAGAGCCATGATTCTGTGAAACAGAGTATATTACAGTCCCTGATGTCTCTCAGTTCGGAGGTCCTCGCGTTAAGCTTGACTACTTCATTGTCCAGAGACTGAACATTAGCGAGTAATATACTCTGAATGGTACTGTAATTCTACCCGACAGAATAGAGTTCCGTACCATATCTTTGGAGCCCCAAAAACCTTTTGAACACTAGTGGTTGCATAGTATTGTTGTTTCTGGCTCATTAACATATTTTGAGGCGTGCCTTTATAAGAGGGTATATTTTTTGCACCCGTGAGGGAGAATGCTGTACAAATTTAACCGGTCTAGGACACCGTTTCTGCTAACGGAATCCCCCCCCAACATTCCGCTGAAAA
Source organism: Oncorhynchus mykiss (assembly GCF_057628025.1). NCBI lineage: Eukaryota > Metazoa > Chordata > Actinopteri > Salmoniformes > Salmonidae > Oncorhynchus > Oncorhynchus mykiss. Next base: position 35,103,167 of record NC_143042.1, read on the forward strand.
GGCAGCGCGGGAAATTCAAAAATATATTTATATATATTTAACTTTCACACATTAACAAGTCCAATACAGCAAATGAAAGATAAACATCTTGTTAATCTACCCATCGTGTCCGATTTTTAAAAATGTTTTACAGCGAAAACACAACATATATTTGTTAGATCACCACCAAATCCAAAAAAACACACAGCCATTTTTCCCAGCCAAAGATAGTCACAAAAGCAGAATTAGAGAAAACATGAATCACTAACCTTTGATAATCTTCATCAGATAACACTCATATGACATCATGTTACACAATACATTTATGTTTTGTTCGATAATATGTATATTTATATCCACAAATCTCGGTTTACATTGGCGCCATGTTCAGAAATGCCTCCAAAAATATCCGGAGTAATTACAGAGAGTCACGTCATATAACAGAAATACTCATCATAGACTTTGACGAAAGATACATGTTTTACATTTAAGTAATGATACACTGGTTCTTAATGCAACCGCTGTGGCAGATTTTTTAAAAACGTTACAAAAAAAGCATACCATGCAATAATCTGAGACGGCGCTCAGAAGTAAATATATTTCTCCGCCATGTTGGAGTCAACAAATACAAAATTACATCATAAATATTCCCTTACCTTTGATGATCTTTCATCAGAATGCAGTGCAAGGACTCCTAGTTCCGCAATAAATCATTGTTTTGTTCGATAATGTCCATTACTAGTGTCCAATTAGCTACTTTTGCTAGCACGTTTAGTTCACACGTCCAAAAGCTGAGGCTGGGCCAGGCGAACTCAGACGAAAACTTCAATAAGTTATATTCCAGGTCGAATAAACTGGTCAATCTAAGTAGAGAATCAATCTTCAGGATGTTATTATCATATATATCCAATAACGTTCCAACCGGAGCATTCATTTTTGTCTACAGAGTAATGGAATGCAAGGCGATATAATGACTACTGCGCGTAACCAGGAACTGGCATTCTGCCAGACCAGTGACTCAAATAGCTGCCATCCGGTCCCACATCACACTAGAGGCTTCATTCCACGTTCTACTGACTGTTGACATCTAGTGGAAGGCGTAGGAAGTGTGAACAGATCCATATCTTATTTGGATGTGAATAGGCAATGAGTTGAAAATCAACCAGCCCCAGAATTTCCACTTCCTGTTTGGAAGTTTGCCTGCCCTATGAGTTCTGTTATACTCACAGACATAATTCAATCAGTTTTAGAAACTTCAGAGTTTTCTATCCAATAGTAATAATAATATGCATATATTAGCATCTGGGACAGAGTAGGAGGCAGTTCACTATGAGCACGCAATTCATCCAAAGTGAAAATGCTGCCCCCTATCCCTAAAAGGTTTAACTCTTATGTCGTTATAGTTCCCCATCATTTTAAAATGTATAGGGGACAGATTGGAGTGGCAGAAAGTCTTAAACATTAAATCAGGGGTGTCAAACTCATTTCATGTAGGGTCTAGAGTCTGCCCTAATATGTAAACACTTTACCTAGTAGCCAACCTGCTTGCACCAATCCCTTGTATTTACAGTAAAATACTGTGAAATACATACAGTTGAAGTCGGAATTTTACATACACTTAGGTTGGAGTCAATAAAACTAGTTTTTCAAACACTCCACAAATTTCTTGTTAACAAACTATAGTTTTGGCAAGTCGATTAGGACATCTACTTTGTGCATGACACAGTTTGCAACTGCACATGGGAACAAAGATCGTACTTTTTGGTCGCAAATGAGTCTTCCAAATGGACAATTTTTCCAACAATTGTTTAGACTAATTATTTCACTTATGTATCACAATTCCAGTGGGCCAGAAATGTACATACAGTAAGTTTGTCTGTGCCTTTAAACAGCTTGGAAAATTCCAGAAAATTATATCATGGCTTTAGAAGCTTCTGATAGGCTAATTGATACCATTTGTGTCAATTGGAGGCGTACCTGTGAATGTATTTCAAGGCCTACCTTCAAACTCAGTGCCTCTTTGCTTGACATCATGGGAAAATCAGAAGAAATCAGCCAAGACCTCGTAACAAAATTGTAGACCTCCACAAGTCTGGCTCATCCTTGGGAGCAATTTCCAAACGTCTGAAGGTACCATGTTCATCTACACAAACAATAGTACCAAATATAAACACCATGGGACCACGCAGCTGTCATACCGCTCAGGAAGGAGATGCGTTCTCTCTCCTAGAAATGAACATACTTTGATGCGAAAAGTGTAAATCAATCCCAGAACAACAGCAAAGGACCTTGTGAAGATGCTGGAGGAAAAAGGTACAAAAGTATCTATATCCCCAGTAAAACGATTCCTATATCGACATAACCTGAAAGGCCACTCAGCAAGGAAGAAACCACTGCTCCAAAACCGCTATAAAAAAGCCAGACTACAGTTTGCAACTGCACATGGGGACAAAGATCGTACTTTTTGGAGAAATGTCCTCTGGTCTGATGAAACAAAAGTAGAACTGTTTGGCCATAATGACCATCATTATGTTTGGAGGAAAAAGGGGGAGGCTTGACAGCTGAAGAACACCATCCCAACCATGAAGCATGGGGGTAGCAGCATCATGTTGTGGGGGTGCTTTGCTGCAGGTGGGACTGGTGCACTTCACAAAATAGATGGCATCATGAGGAAAAAATTATGTGGATATATTGAAGCAACATCTCAAAACATCAGTCAGGAAGTTGAAGCTTGGTCGCAAATGAGTCTTCCAAATGGACAATGACCCCAAGCATACTTCCAAAGTTGTGGCAAAATGGCTTAAGGACAACAAAGTCAAGGTATTGGAGTGGCCATCACAAAGCCCTGACCTCAATCCCATAGAACGTTCGTGGGCAGAAATGAAAAGGCGTGTGCGAGCAAGGAGGCCTACAAACCTGATTCAGTTACACCAGCTCTGTCAGGAGGAATGGGCTAAAATTCACCCAAGTTATTGTTGGAAGCTTGTGGAAGGCTACCCGAAACGTTTGACCCAAGTTAAACAATTTAAAGGCAATGCTACCAAATACTAACATACTGTTCTCTCTGATAATGCAAGGCTAACGGTACCGATGCACCAGCAGGACCCTTAACAGCTTCCACTCCCAAGCCATAAGGCTGCTAAATAGTTATTCTATGTAGCTATTTGGTTAACTATTTAACTATCTGCATTTACCCTTTTTGCACTAACCTTTTTGAGTCATCACGTACACTGCTGCTACTGTTGATTATCTGTCACTTTAATCCTAGTATTATGTACATACAGTATTGACCTCAATTGCCATGTACCTTTTCAGATTGACTCTGTATTGGCACCCCATGTATATAGCCAAGTTATCGTTAGTCATTATTTCTCAATTTTCTTTCTCTCTGCATTGTTGGAAAGTGCCCGTAAGCAATCATTTCACTGTTAGTCTACTCCTGTTGTTTACAAAGCATGTGACTAATCAAATTTGTTTTGAAAAAAACAACATAATTTTGCTTGGCTGTAAGTTACTGTCAAATTCATGGCAACCCGTTTACAGTCCTCTGTATCTACCCCCCCCCCCCCCCCCTCCCCATCCACCTGTATCTCCCTCCCTCCATTCCTCTCACTCCCTCCCCAAGGCTTGACCCTATTTGGCAGACCAGCCGTGCGGTCACCTCAGCCCTGGCCTTCATCAGCAGCTGTGCCAACCCTGTCCTCTACACTTTTGTTGGCAAGTCCTACATCAGGCGGGACGGCTTTGCCTTCATGGCCCGCTTGTTCGAGGGCACGGCGCAGGACTCTGGGACAAGGAAGAGCCGACAGAACAGCCAGAATAGCCGGGAGAGAGACAGGGATGCAAAGGAGGTCGGACTGAAGGGAAAGGAGGGAGACCTAGAGTCGACTACCAGCTCCAATGTCATGAGTCCCGTCTGTGTGAAACCTGTTAAGAATGGCAAGCCGGGCCCGATTCTGACTTAGGAAATTATGCCTTTCTTTTGCACATCTTTCCTACACATTTCTCAGTAGTTTACCTTATGAAGGTGAGTAATGGGCTTCGCAGGAGTGGTTCCCTTACGCGCACTGAAGAAATGTCATTCACCTGCTGAAAACCCTCTTACTTACTGGCCAACAGATTTTCTTGTGGAGTTTTCAGTACATTTATTTAGCCATCCCTTTAAATATGGCGTACCTTTTAGTTTTGTTTACAGACTCAATACAATATATCGAGAGAATCGGTTCAGAATATTAGGGATCAGTTAAAGAAAGCCATCTTAGTATATATGTGCATACTCATCTCAGTTTCAGCATCAAGTGGTAGATTTTAAAATACTCTGATCTTTTAGATTATTTAGGGTTAGGAAATTATTTGTGAATCCTAAAAAAAAGGTTTGGAGGAAGAAAATGGGTTGGATTCATTCAGAAAATTGCCACGTTCAGATCTTTAACTCATGGTAATTTTGGATGATTAGTGAACAAAGAATTATAATAGGGAGAATAGTGTGAAATAGTAGGCTATACCCTCATCTATTTCCTGCACTAACCATGGAACTGTGTGATGACACATCCAAGTATTGCACCATACGTTGTGTTCAAACTGTTACGTTTGGTCTGTGCTCCTCTCCATAATGATTGAATTAGCTATGTCTTAAAATATATATATAAAATATATATATATATAACTGTTACTAATGATCCTCACCAACAACCACATGCCCGTGATGGAGTTTACAGAGGAAGCAAATGAAGGTTAACAAAATAATGTAATTAAATGGAACAATAATGTAGACTACACCAACTGAAGGGAACTAACAGTAAATTGGCAGTTGAATATGTGTTGTTATTAGGCCTACTGACGATTGATGCTGATAGTGACTAATATTTAACATGATAGAAATAGGAAACAGAGAAGGTCGGGGTAGCCTATAAATCAAGACATTCGAGAGTGCCCATCCCAGCAAGGTAAGGCCTTAAATTCTGCCTAATGGCACAGCATTTCATGAACTTCGCTGTGGGAAAGTTGATATGCTTCAGTTTTCTACCATTTGACTGGTTTCACATATGCCTCCAGCAAATATAAGATAAAATATCTAAAACCGGTGTCATTTATATGTAAAATTCCCTTATCCAAAGGGATGACTCATTTACCTAGCTCTTCCCAATAGCTCTTATCAAGTTATAAATTAGACAAAAATTAAGTAGATACTTTTCCCACGTTTTTCCTTATTCATGGTTTCCTCATGCTAAAGGTGAATAGCATGCTTAAATTCAAGGTCAGAATACGCATAGAGAGGAAAGTGCATAAAAAAGCATTTACACCCCATTTACACATGCTTAACTATTGGCCCGATTCCGATTTAGGAATTTATGCCTTTCCTATGCATGCCTTTCCTACGCATGCTTTTCCTATGCACTTTTCAGTATTTGGCATTCAGACTTATTTAGTCGTGTAAAGCGCTCTGCATGAGTGGCTACCTTGCGCACTTTGAATAAATGGCATTCAACTGCTGAAAACCCTCCCCCATATGCTGGGCAACAGATTTTCTCTTGGAGTTTTCATTCAATGGGGTTTTCCTATAGTTCTGGTCTCCAATTTTCATCTTTGCAAATTATGAGAGCACACAATTAGAATTCTGAATAAATGCATGGCTATTTATATCCTATTTCACTGTGCAATACAGTAACTGTCATGTTGATAAGACTTTCAGTTTGCTTCCATATGGCTGTTTTCACATAAGGACAAGTTATCTAAAACAATTACTATGTGTATTTACAATCCCCTTCTCAAAACGGATTACTCATTTACCTAGCTCTTATAAATAGATATGATCAAGTTGTAAATTACAGTGCATGGAGAAATGGTGTTATTTCTATTGGAACAAATTAAGTAGATGCTTTTTCTACTTTGAACCGGGAGGTTTGCTAGACCTTATTCATGGTTTCCTCACGTAAAGGTGGTGGAATTATTAGGGAATTAAGTCAAGGTCAGAATACGACGTATCTGTAGACACTCACCTCACGACGTATCTGTAGACACTCACGCCTCACCTTCATTTATTCGGTCTCCACCTCGAACGAATAACGGATGAATAGCATACTATTCCCATGCTTAAATTCAAGGTTAGAATACGCATTGAGAGGAAAACGCATTTTAAAAAAGGAATAAAGTTCAATTTACACACGCTTAACTCTGGTCGGAAACTGGGCCATAGTGACTGGAAGATGAATGAGTTGGATGCTATTTCAGAAGCTGTTTTGGAGGGAATGTTTCCTGTAGTTTGCATGGTTGGCCACTAGATGTGCAAGTCATGTTTCCTAATGGTTCATGACTGACTTACCGACTGACTGAACCATATCTCTGTTTTTAGAGGTGGTGATTCAAGCTCAGTGGGTGGTGGAGTGAATTTAGTCAATTGTCTTTACAGTATGCTTTGTCTGACTCTCTCTCCTTCTCTCCATTTGTGTGTGTGCGAGTGCATGTGATTTACTGCTGTAAGTACACTACAATACCAAATTGTTAGAGTAAAAAGAGCACTGTATAATGTAAAGTGTTACCAATATTTGTATAATTGTTTACCACATTTATTTGATCAAAGGCATTAAGACATGTTGTGTTTGTGCCAGTGCAAGAAAATTAAAAACACTTTTCTCAGAGAAGATATGGCTGCCGTTGATTGATTAGGAAACTCTTAGAGGTGAGATCGACATTCACAACAAGACAGCTATAAGAAGAGTCATGACCGACTGGCAAGCAATAGCATGCAGGACTTTAACAATCAGTCCAGTCATTTCTTTTGCCTTCAGGGAATTAGTTTCCCTCCTCTTCCTCCTTTTTTCCTGGAACAATTGTCATCTCTTTTTCTTGTTCTGCCTCCTCGTCCTCCTTCTCCACCTCTCTTTTCCCTGGAACCATTGTCATCTCTTCAACCTCTCCCTCTGGTTTCCCACCTCCCCAGTCCTCCTTCTCTTTCTCTCTACCGCTACCATCATGCTTTGCTCTCACGCTGGGCATGTCCATGTTGGTGGCCGTCCCCTCAAGCAGCTGTGCCACGCCCCCCAAACACCTGGAGGAGGAGCCATAGATTGTGAGGGAGGAGCCAGAGCAGGAGCCAGCCATGGCATAGAGCAGAGGGTTGACAGCACTGCTGAGGTAAGCTAAAGCTATGACCACTGTCCTAGCTCTCAGACAGAACCCCAGCAAATCCGTGGAAGACCCAGAGAGAACGGCCCCCACCTGAAACAAGGAATCATACGTTTCATTATGAACTTGAACTATGTCTACAGACAGTAGATTTGTGTTTTAATGCTATTTTTTTTAATCCCCAATTTCGATCTTGTCTCATCGCTGCAACTCCCCAACGGGCTCAGGAGGCAAAGGTCGAGTCATGATTCCTCCGAAACATGACCCGCCAAACCGTGCTTCTTAATACCCGCACCAATGTGTCAGAGAAAACACTGTTCACCTGACGACTGAGGTCGGCCTGCATGCGCCCGCCCCGCCACAAGGAGTTGCTAGAGCGCGATGTGCTAACTAAAACAGATACTTTATTTACATAAGTATTCAGACCCTTTAATATATATGCCCACTTGCAGGATGTTGACCAGGTGGTACGGAGCCCACAAGAGGGCGAAAGTCACGACTATCAGTGTGATGAGGCGGTTGGTCTTCCTGTAGGAGCGGTGGTGCCAGTGGGCACGACTGGATGCTAAGGCATGAGCGATGCGTAAGTAGCAGAACGTCATGATGCTGAAGGGGACCAGGAACGCAGTAACTGTTTCTAGGGAATAGTGGAACACCTGGTGGAGAGGATAGGACGAGAAACTATTTGATTTCATTATTAACGTGTCTTCAGGATGCCAAGCCCACATGGGGTTACATTTTAGTACGAGTGTAATGACATATTTTATCTACTTAAATTGCAGTTCTTGTCTGTTACAAATAAATGCATCAAAAACTGTTGACAGATTGATCAATTGTTTTAGCTATATCCACATCTATTTAGAATAAATATGCATATAGAATTTTAAAAAATCTACGATATGTTTTATGGAAAACAGATGAAATAATGTGGTGTACAATACTAAAATAAGATGTATGAAGGAATATTCTGTCAGTAAAGTTACCTGGTGGGCGGGCCCGGGGTGATGCGTGGTACACTCCCCCTTTTGGACCTGGCGGTACACAAGCTGAGGAGTGGGCAGCACCGTAGCCAGCGCCCACACCACACCCATGATAGGAAAGAGCCTCGACTTCGTCCGGACACGCTGGGACCAGAAAGGGTGTAGCACGCCATGGAGTCGGTCGACCCCCATCAAGGTAATCAATAGGATGCTGAGGTACATGTTGATGCCACAGACGTAATGCAGGAGCTTACACATTACCTCTCCAAACTCCCAGACTCTGGCCTTGAAGAGCTGGTGAATAAAGAAGGGTGCAGAGAGCAGCACGAGTGCGTCAGCGGCCGCTAGCTGGAGGATGAAGAGGGACGTGATGGAACGGCGACTCAGGCGGAATAGTATGGTCCAAACCACTAGGAGGTTTCCGGGGAGACCCAAGGCCATAGCAACCAGGAGAAAGGAGATTCCGACAGAATAAGGGATGGAGGGGTTGGGAGCGGATGAGTCGGTAGAGAAGTAGGTGGTGGTATTCCATGCTGTGGATTCCATCCTGAGAGTCGGAATCGAGAAAGAGCGACAGAGAGGGAGAGCGACACAGACCGAGAGAGACGTAAAACAAGTGGGGGAGGAAATAGATGATTTTATCATTGAGAAAGAGGAAGTTGCTTGATTCATTGTTTAGCAACCCTGTGACACAGATTGTGAAAGGTATGTGTGCAGTACATTTTGTAGTGAATTTCAATCACATATAGACAGTAGGTTACTTAAGACTGACAGGAAAGGAGGATGGGTGGGCATATACAGTGCCTTGCGAAAGTATTCGGCCCCCTTGAACTTTGCGACCTTTTGCCACATTTCAGGCTTCAAACATAAAGATATAAAACTGTATTTTTTTGTGAAGAATCAACAACAAGTGGGACACAATCATGAAGTGGAACGACATTTATTGGATATTTCAAACTTTTTTAACAAATCAAAAACTGAAAAATTGGGCGTGCAAAATTATTCAGCCCCTTTCAGTGCAGCAAACTCTCTCCAGAAGTTCAGTCAGGATCTCTGAATGATCCAATGTTGACCTAAATGACTAATGATGATAAATACAATCCACCTGTGTGTAATCAAGTCTCCGTATAAATGCACCTGCACTGTGATAGTCTCAGAGGTCCGTTAAAAGCGCAGAGAGCATCATGAAGAACAAGGAACACACCAGGCAGGTCCGAGATACTGTTGTGAAGAAGTTTAAAGCCGGATTT